>NC_061115.1:133747704-134047704 GCF_002878395.1 Capsicum annuum
GTATTCCTTCTTTGACCATAAAGTGACACTTTTCCCAATTAAGCACCAGATTATGATAGTTGTACCTTTTCAATACACTAGCTAGATGGGACAGACAATCTTCAAAAGAGTCACCAACAACGAAAAATCATCCATTAATATCTCAATAGTGTCTTCCACCATGTCATAAAAGATAAACATCACAGAACACTAAAAGTTCACTGGCACATTACATAATAAAAAAGGCATCCTCTTGAAAGCAAACATCCTATATGGATAAGTGAAAGTGGTCTTTTATTGGTTTTCAAGTGAAATAAACATTTGACTGTATCCTAAATATCCATCAAGAAAATAATACCATCCTATACCAGTAAGATATTTTAATATTTGATCTATAAAAAGCATAAAAAATGATCCTTTTTAGTTGATGCATTCAGCTTCCTATAATCAATGCACACTTGCCAACTTGTGACATGTCTCATCAAAATAAGCCCACTCTTCACATTTTGAACTAGAGTAATTCTATCCTTCTTTGGCATACATAAAACCAGGATCACCCATTTGATATTACCAATAGGGTAAATTACTCCTGTATCTAACCACTTGATGATTTCCTTCTTGCTACCTCTTATATAGGTGGATTCAACCTATACTGGTGCTTAATTCTAGAAATATAATCTGGCATATTCTATGTAAAATACCAATAATATTAGTAATAGATCATATAATAGCCCCCTTGAACTTCTATACAACTGACACTAGAGCTTTAATTGGCCATTCAACCAAGTCTATTACTATAATAACTAACAAAGGGTTTTTGGCTCCCTAAAATACATAACAAAAGTAGAATGAAGAGCTTTGCAATCTAAGATAGAAGAATCCTCAATGAAAGGCTTGACTGGTAGGGTCGCTTTATTTCTTAAATCCAGATCTACCTTTTTTGGTGCAAGAGTATAGGAATCTAGGCCAGTAAGTGTGCTCACCATCTCATCATACTCGTCAATATCATCATATTCAAATTTTATAATTACTATTGCTAGTGCTTTAACACCCGGCCTCTCCTCAATAGGAACTATCAAGGCATCCTCGTCAATTGTATCAATAAATAAGATCACACATATGTACTTTGGTTGCTTCATGTATTGGAAAATAATGAATGCCACTTTCTCATAATTTAACCAAAACTTTAGCTAACCAATTTCCATATCAATCAATATTTTTTTAGTTATAAGGAATGGTTTCTCTAAGATAATCGGAACCTTAAAATCATCTTAATAGTTAAGGATGATGAAATTAGATAAAAAATAAAGGACACAACCCTCACTAAAACATCATACGAAACTCTCTAAGGTTTCTTTACAACGTAATCCATCATAAGAAGTCTCATCAAAGTTGGTTTAGGTGACGCCAACCCCAACTATATAAATACTTCTAGAGGCATCAGATTAATTCTAAAACTCAAGTTACATAAATATTTTTCAAATTTGAAATCCTAAATGGTACATGGATGCAACACCTTGGATATTTGGTCCTTGAAAATTTCTGAAATTTTATCCTTACTGCCCAAACTATGACTCTCCATATGAGTCGTAGGGAGTCCTGGTAGGTCTTAATGACCCAATCATATCCTATATAGTAGGTTGGCTTGGGTATGACTACGACTAGGGGTTACGAGATATAAGGATTCAAAACGAGTCGTATGGTGTCTTCCGCAACCGTGCTAGTATGATGCCTAATTATTTCGACTTTGGAAACGACTGGACCATACGAGTTGTAATGTTTGAGTATAAGTCATATGGTTCAACTCATAGAGAAATTAATATTGGTGATCATAGCCACTATCCAGACTATGAGTGGGACCTTATGAATCATAAGGACACCCATAGTGACTAGGTGGTTTTCAGTCTTTTTATTAAGGGCATTCTGGTTAATTACCATTTTCCCTTACTTAGACCCCATATCCATAAAGAACTCAAGGGGTTTATTTCTTATTCATAACACAATCAAAATACACTCTCTTCTCTCAAAACTCTCCTAGGTCAAGATACTAGGGTTTCTAAGAAGGGTGTCATCTAAGGGATTAAGGGTTGAATTCTCTCCATAAAATTTTTCTATTTCAGGCACGTTACTTTTCTCAATTCTCAATTTACAAAAAGCATGTTTTAATGTGGTTTTTGATGTGGTTGAGGGTTTGACATGGTTTATTCTTAAATTATTTTTCCATGATTTATTATGCATTGTTCATGATTTATTAATATGTGTGGGGTGCATAGGATTGGTGAATAAACTAAGAGGCCATGATTTCCCCCAATTTGATGTTTTGAGATTGGAATTATCTTTGAATAATTTTGTTCCCTTAACCCACTTGTGTAAATGGCTTTGTATTGTGAAATTGTCACTTGGTTTCACTTACTCACCTATATTATTGTATTACATAAATGATTAAATTATGAACATGGATTTTGTCGACATTAAGGTGTAGGTCTTAGATGACTTGTATTGGAAACTCATGTTTGCCAACATGAGGTTTGGTCTCGATAACCTGTGTACCTAGTTTGCACTATTGATATATTTGTATCTTGGATTGACGTGGGGTTGGGGCATTCCCTGGAGTTCCTTACTACCTTTGATTCGTACGGCTAATACACACTGAGGCCCTTTTGACAGGGGGAGCTAAACCCATATAGCTCATGGGTGCCTGTTTTTAACGGTTGAGCTATATAGTCTAGGATAAAGTTTACTTCATGCTAATCCTTATTCCCTATCCTGGCATGACATGCTTATATACATATATATGTGTGTGTATATATATATATATATATATATCTGATTGTGTATTGGTTTTGAATGAATTGATATGTGGATCATGGAATTATTTTATCCTCTATCCATTGAGTTACATTCTAGTGCTTAACCCACTAACCTTTATCAGATGTTGTATCCCCATGCGATGTAGGCACCAAAGATACATTCACTTTTCCTTCACAGTGTTAGATGGATCGACTTAGTTCGTCGGTCATTAGTGGTGAAGTGGTGATCTTCCATTCTATGGAAGACTTTTTCATTTTAATAATTTCCCTTCTTAGACTAGAATTGAATAGTTCAGATTAATCTTATTATTTTCATTGTTATTGTCAGCACTGGGGGCATTCCCGAGTTAGATTTGCTTTTGATATTTTCTATAGGCTTTGTGGATATTGCTATGGACTTGGGTGTTTTTGGTTATTGGTAGTCGAATATTATTGGTAGTTGAGTATTTAGTTATCTTAGAATTTCTTTGATCTCTCATATCTTATCTTGTTATATATTTGGAATTCAGCCTCTGTTGGGCATTATATCCAGTTTGACTAGGCAACGGGCGTGGTCTCTGGTCCTAGATGAACTTGAGATACCCATCACTACCCATCTTCTTCTTAACTACTCGATGGTCCTATACTCCCAATCAAAGGCAAAAACACACCCACAAATTCACAATCACAACAAAGAGCGAAGAAAACACCAAAATTTTTCCAATTTTTTGTGATTCTAACTAACTGTGGTGCATACTCCCTCAATTTCATGAATTCTCTGCTATCTCAAAGAATTTGAATTCTATGTCAAGTAAGTAATCTCATATGTTTTTTATTTTCTCATGCTTAATAAAATACTTTATAGCAATTAGGGTTTGCATTTACCTTCGGTATATCTTGCATTTTCATAAATGAGTTCAAAAGGAGTTTGCATTAAATCTATGCTTTAAGTGCTTTGTTAAATTTTTTTGTGATAAGTATGGAGGGGGTGAAGTATGAGTAGCCCCTATAATACTAAAAAATTAGATAAATTGCTGATATAGACTTGTGAAAAAGGAAGTGCACATTCAATGATTTAACCAACTACCCATTGATTTTTGAAATGACTAGGTTGGATTGTTGTGGATACAGAAGTTGAGGTAGAAAAATCCATCATACAATACCTTCTAATGATTGTGGTTTCCACCGATAAGTCATTGATAGTCCTCATCTAATATGAACACCATTAGGAATTTTGGGAGGGTATTCTAATGACCCAAAGGATGATTTGTCCTCATTAACAACAATCATCCTAAGGGTCATCTATAGTGACTGTGTACACTATTTTATTGATTAGTTTTGGACATAATCAGGCTATTTATTTATTAAAAATGTACTATATCACCCAAAATTGGCAAGAAGAGAGATCCTGCAAAGAGATAGTCAAGAAATTAGCATTAAAGTGAAGAGTTTGTAGAGTCTAGCAGTTTGAAGGTAAAATACTCCACAAGTGAAGTTGATGAACAACATGACCCTTAAAATACTAGGTCCAAGGCTGCAAAGTCTAAAGTAATAGTGCTTATGGCCACTGATGTGCTATGGATTCATAGTACCTACGATGCTTAAACTTGGAGAATATGCATGTACTTAAGGCTATTTATTTGGATTAGATGTGTTTTGGAGTAATTTTGCAGGAAACTAGGTATTGGAAGATAATTGGAAGAAAATAGAATGAAAAGACTAAAAATGACTACTTTCTAAGGCACCTACGGCCCATAAGTACAACCTAGGGGTGTAGGTGGGTCCGTATATATCAGCACATGGAAAAAAAGAGATAAATTTTAGGAATGACTACCTATGGCCCCTTATCTATGATAGTAGGTGCCACCTACGGCCCGTAGTGGGTCTATATGTGGCCACCGATGCAAAATTCCTGGATTATCTTGAAGTTGTTTCTAAGGGTTTCCATGTAACCTAAACCTACTCCTATGATGTTTTTAGTCATTATTATGTATGTTTAGTCATGTTTTCCTTTTTTAGTTAGTATTTGATTTTTAGGGTTTTTATGTAATCTATAAATGACCTTCTTACGTTTCTTAGAGGGATATTCAATTTTATACCCTTTTGGGCTAAGCTTTCATTCACAAACATCTTTGATTCTAAGATTGGCTTGTGATCTTGGGATGTTATTTTTCTTCATTTGTTTTTTGATTGTTCTTCAATTTAAAACTTTGGGTTTTCTTCTTTCATTATTGTGAGATTCATTCTGTAATTTTGTCTAGAAATTTCATGAATTGTCTTGCAACTATGAGCCGCTATTCCCTTAGTTAGGGTCATGGGAACCTTGGTAGATTAACTAAGTAGAGGAAGTGCCAAGTCATTCTAGATAAACATTGCTGCATGTATTATGGTTTTCTTTTATTTAATTGTCTTCTTAATGGGTAGACACATTAGGATCCCACCTGTATTTACTACGAGACTGATTGGGAGGTAGATATTGGTAAAAAGAGATCACAATAGTGATTTGGAGTTAATTACCGAAATAATCTTACCTGCATTATCTACGTAAGATGATTATCTTTCATCTAATAACTTGAAACTTCAAAGGTGATAGTTAAACTGGGATCCAGGATAAGGGTTAGAAAGGTGACACCCTAAGACTAAAAAGGTAAAGGGTGAAATCTGTCAATGAGTTCACAATACAGTTGATGGTACATAACTTATTATATTTTGCAAGCAAGGTATTAGAATAGTTCGACAGTGCACGATAAGTCTGCAGAGTTAGAAGCCAGGGAGAACACAAGCCTAGTGTTCGTCTTAGATTGTTTACAACCAAAATCATCCAATTCTTGTTACTTTCTACTATTCTAGCAAATCCCCCCATTTACATTCTGCACGACCTGGTGATTTCAATAAATTTAGATGTATTCCCTATCGGATTGACCCCAACCTAGTTGGGCTACTCTATTTTGCTTTGACCAGTTTATCCTTCAATTGGAGCTGTAGTTTGGTTGACATCATCCACTCCTACTATGACACCCCAATATGAAGAGGGAGGATAGTATTTAAACAAGAATGAGAGTGATCTCGAAGCTGATGAGGAGGCTAATACTGATGGTAACTCTGAGAGTGAGGAAATAAAATGTAGGACCAAAGAAGCTAGTCCGACAACCTACGACAAAGTTATTACTGAGGTAACACCTCTAAGGGGTTGAGCTCTAAACATTAGGGTACCCCAAAGTCCCATCCCTATTAAAATGATGTTGTGTCCATAAACAAAAAGGCCAACATAAAGAGGAGCCACAAATTTTTCTTGGGGCTTTGCAAAATGTCTTGGAACTACGCTGGCTATTTGAGAGTATGATTTGAACTGAATGGAAAACCCTAGGACAATTACAAGGTTGAAATAGTGAATTCTATGGAAACTACTTTGCGACACTAAAAAATATGACTCTTTCAAAGAGAGACAAGGACATGAGAAAGTAGTTGCATTTGGATACTATAAGGATTTGGTGTATATATGATGACACCTCTATCACAACCATTTCTAGACTCTTGTATGGTATTTATTTTGAGGCTCTGGAAGAAACATCGAATTTGACTACCGGATGGTGGACTTGAAAATGTGAAATAGTTGAGTATGGAGCATAATTTAATGCACTTTAAATGGTTGGCAGGCCACATAGCTTGGGCAAAAGAAGAAGCTAACTAGGTTGCTAATGCCACTCAGATTTACAAGCATACTTTGAATTTCCTTGCCAAATCATGGTGGTCCATAGTGAGACATTACTTAACACCAACAGAGAAAGATTATATGTTATGTGTTGATCGATCAGGATTGTTGCAGCAATTATAATAGTGTTGGAGTTGAACTTTCTGTAGAGTATCATAGACAAGATTAGGGAGTGAATTTTTGCCTAACACTGCCCTCCCATTCTTTAGTCTTGTAAATAAGCTATGATGGGAATCCCATGTGCGAACCTTGCCCAATGTTGACTGATTGCTCAGGCCGACTAAGATGGATGAAATTTCCTTGATTAAAGACTACAATCCAATTGCTCAAGCCAGAGGTCCATTGCTAGATTTAGATCCATGGGTAGCTGAGGGGGCTGCTCCTATAGGTCACACTATTGATATTCTGGCTAATAAAGCTAGCGCCACATTAGCCACCCTGAGTGTCACCAAAGCCTCATCTTTACAGCTATCTTTAGTTCCTTTTGGTTCACCCAGCCTATTAGTGCAAGTTATGTTATAGTATCAAAAGAGTTCCTAGAAGTTCTAAATATGTTCGTTATCTCTAAAGTAAGAATAGAAAAGTTGGAAAAAAAGGGTCAAGCCTTCTTTGAAAGATGAGATTAAAGATGTCGTGTGGGGTATATAGGCGAGATTTAATAGTATGGAGGTTTGGATATTTGATCGATTGGAGAGATTTCATGCTCCAGATTTAAGTGTGGTCCCAACTGAGCTTGCCTCATTTCAGGAAGCTATGAAGGATCTCACTATGAGATAGTTCTAAGTTGTGCAACCTCTTTTTATGCTAGTGATTAAGGAGGTGTTTGATAATAAAGTGCTAGACTTTTTCACCCAGGACCCAAAAAATAAGGCAAAGGTAAAGAAAAGGATGTTGATTAAAAGCCTTAGAAGAAGATAATGATGTGATAAAAAAAGAAATAGATGAGAGTAAGCAAACCTCCGAGGTGTATGTATCATAAAGGGGTGAGAAGGCTAAAAAGGATAAGAGCTCTACAGCTAGTAAAGTGTTGATGTTGTTACTATTATTTATAATAGTGATTAGGTATAGAGATTTCCGCTGCTAGATATACACTATTGATTACGTCAGTCACTCGCTGGCGCCATAAGTCGTGAGCATAGAGAGGTTGCATCTGTGACCCTCGTTAATCAGTCCATGACAGGTGCTTATGATAGGACCCAAACCAAGCCCTTATCATAATGGGCGATCCTAAGGCTAACAAGTACTGGGAACCAACCCCATTACCCAACCCAACCACCAACACATACCTTGAGTCGGCAGAATTTCAAACATATAACAAGATAGTGTGTCCAACCACGTGGTGACTATACGATAAGTCTATAACTTCGACCAACCCAACTAAGTCAAACCAGCGAATATCTAACCAAACCAATGTGGAAGCCATAAATCAATACCATGATAATAAGACAATGTAAGTATACATATGCGTAACATAAACAACCCATACCATACCCAAGTCGACAATTGTCCATACAAAGCCACCAAAGAGTACCTAGTTGGGACATGCCCCCGACCATAGAAAATAACCACAGTCAATGAAAGATGTGAAATATGTAAAGTAAACCATGACATAAAATAGATTCTTTCTGAACTATAGAAGCTCACCACTTCAAGCCAATATCGACTTTATCCAAATCCGATCACTAAGCAAGAGGAATAGAATGGCCAGTTCCTGCATAGTGTGGGTATACAACCGCCAGTAGATGTGTTAGTGGATGAACACAAGTATGCACTCATGATAAGGATAAAATAATGCCATTTATAAAACTAAGTGAAACCATCCATGATGCATACAACCATACATGTATATATATATAACCATGTTGGGAAAAAGGGACCGGGTTTAGCATGCCTTACAACCTTTACCTGGGTTGTGTAGCTTGGCCATCCTAAATCACCCACGGGCTATATAGGTTCAGCTCTCCCTGCAGAAAGGGCCCCAATGCATGTAGCCACATGAGCAGGGAAGTATTCTATGGGATGACTAGTACTTCCCCCAATAGTGTGATATTATGCACACGGTTCACTAAGACCAATCCTCATATCGGTAAATACGAGTTTCCAGTTTTGGTCCCCCCTCCTCGAAACCGCCACCTTCTACAACTTTGCTACACGCCCTGCCATTAATGGCCAATTAAAACTTGTTTCAAAAATAACCAAAACATTACCAATTTATTCACCACAGCTATTGATATTGGTATCGTTATATCAACCCTTACTTTCAAGTATCATCCATAGCCAACCATTTATAGGTTTAAGGGACTTTCAAGTGCCTTTCCATTTACCATATTAAACCACTTAGGAGACTTTTATGTTTCCCACAAGAATAAAAAATTAGTCATTTACCATTTCAAACTATTAAAACCAATTCCATTAATGCATCACTTGAGGGATCTCCATGTGTCCTGCAAGGTTTTCAAAATAGACCAACCATGGCCACCAAAACCTTTACCCTTTAAACCATTCCAAACCATTTTAGACCATTCTAAACATTTGAAGCATTTATATCATTTAAACCATCCAAAACCATTTAGAGTTCCATTACCAAACCAAGCTATGCAAGAGTTTCAATGAAAACAAAAAATAGAATAAAAACACTCTTAGAGGAATTTTATCAAACATGTTGAGGGTACACCCTTACCAAAACCATTGCATAAACCACCATAATTAGGCTTAGTAAGACCCCTTTTGTTATACCATAACCAAACAATAACCACATATGCAAACCATTACCAAAAATATCTAAAAATATGATTTAAACCAAACCAAACTATATGCATCAAGACCTTCAACATATATTTCAAAAACCACCATTCATTATTCATAAATCAATGTATAAAAGACAATAGACATACCCTTAGTTGGAAATAAGAATGAGGGAAGGAGTACATGCCTTATATAAGATGATTCTCATGAGAAATCTTGACCTTTGATCCCTTTAAAGAACACATGAAGAAACCCTAGCCTCCAATCTTTCAAGAGTGAGTTTGAGAGAGTTTTGAGGTGTTTTACTCCTTTACCAAGTGTTATTAAAGGCTATCAAAGGTTATATAATATGAGAACATAAGATATTTGAAGTAGGAAATTTCCCAACTACTTGTCTTAAAAATTAAAACAGGTCACATCCAGGGGTATGACTTTCTCTTACCATTCGTATCCTAGGGTATGAGTGGTACCCCAACTCATACCCAAACCTTGCCATGACCTTACCTACTAGTTTCTATCTAACTCACACCCCATCACTCATATCTAAGGGTATGAGTGACACCCCCAATCATACTCACCACTCTTATGTTGGACAAATTCCACAAGATAACTCAAACATGCATCATACGATTTGCCTTACACCACTTGTATGTTCCTAAATGACTCTTACCTAGTTGATTCATATATTGTGCTGTATCCAAGCCCAACATACTACCTAGGGTATGATTTAACCCTCACGAAAGCCCAAAAATCATATCCAAGGGGTACAAGTGACTCCCTTGAGTCGTACGAGCCAAAAAGGTCCAAAACCTAAGAAATTTTGCAGGGTGTTTTAGTCTCCCCGACTAGGATCATTCATCCTCGAATGACGGGTAAGGGTAAGGATAAGCACAAGGTAACACATTGACACACATCAAACTTTCGCCCAATCAAAATAAAGGATAAGAACAAAAACCAAGATGACAAGATCATCACATACCCCAAGCACAATTTATACCCCAACACCTTCATCCCGACCTCTAACTAATTTAGAAAACAAAGATACAAGAGGAACCATTCCTCACCTTTAACCAAGTTAGAAAACAAGGATGTGTTGAAGAACATACACCTTATACATGAATTTTTTGAAACAAGAAACCAAGTGGATCCTTGGACTCCATGTCCACCTCCGCATCCCAAATGACTCTCAGATTTTAGTTCCCCCATGGAACCTTTAACGAAGCCATACCTTTCATTTGCAACTAGCGAACTTTACCAATCCATAAGCCTCGTTGGGACCCTCTTAAAGAACAAGGAATTCGAGATACTAAAACCACCTAAGGGAACCTAACCAACCGAGGACCATCCACACCCCCACAAAACATAGATTACCAAATGAATGGACTCATGCTAGAGAGCAAGTTTGAATTGATTTAGAATTTATTGAGACACATCACTATGAGAGCTTGAGTCTAATTGTTCACCACTATTTCCATGTTCAAGCCTATCCGATGCTAAAAAGAGTTAACTTAAGCCACCAAGCTCTACTCCTCACATCTATTCTGAAGCGCTACTCCTCTTTCACCACCATTATATGGAACCCCTGAGTGAAAGGCATGGACAAACCATCCCTAACGATTATAATTGAAAACCAAACCAATAAAAATACTAAGATAGGAAGACAATTCATAAAACTATGCCTTACCAAACCTCTCAAGTACCCAACACAAATATGGGTATATCTACCAATCATAACATTTAAGCCTACCGCTTACTTACCCGCGGTATGCTATATCCATCAAAAGATCTAATACCATTTAATATACAACAACGGATTTTCACCACCTATTCTTTTCCTAACCATTTATCATGACAACAACTTCACCTCACCTTCAAACCTTAACTCTAGTAGCCACCCTAGACTCTTCCCCACTTAGGGACTTCTATATTCCATTTTACAAAACATCACCATTCTCTCTAAGCCACTACTATCCTAACATAAGGAGATTCATTAAGGAATCGAAGTACAAGAATTATTCATGCCTCCCTAGGCAAGACCCCGAAACAAGACACGACACTAAAGGCATAAAGTACTTCATAACAACCACCTAGACTATAATAAAGAACCATCCCAACAAAACCATACCGCAAAAGGGAGTCCTTAGAAATAGACACCAAAAGAAACACAACCACCTATACCATAAATAATACAATGTAGAGTTAAGACTCATATCTGGGAAACAAGGAGAACGCGAAATAAGAACCTTAAGCATAGGTGCTATAAGAATGCATGCCACACTAGTAGGGTACTCTCTTAACTGAGATATAAGAGGATCACTAGAATATACAACCCGACCTTCTCTTCAAGTCCACCGCTAGAAGAAAAGTTTTAGATTAACCACCAACCTACATCCCATTTCACCTAAAAGCACAACACTCTGCACTAATGGGTATCACCAAAAATGTACTCAAGGGACGCTTTATTCTTCCATGCCGAAAACATTATTAAACCAAGTGCTACCTAGAGCCCAACATAGACACATAAAAACCATTAGACCAAATTGACTCCAAGGTTTCTAATTAAACCAAAACTATTTCAAAATCAAACTATGGCCACCAAGGCCTTTTCAAAATTATTTGAGTCTAACCACAACCAATTCATGTTCCTTTAACCATTTATTAAATGCAATGATTTAAGAATAGTCAAACTATATGACAAAATTATATTTAATGGATATTTTCACAAATAATTTGAGGACATACAATTTTCAAGACCAAAACCAAGTAATTGGGGGATCCATAGTACCCCAAAATTCATTAACCATTCTCATGCATCCCACATTGTTCATAAATATTAATAAAGCATGAATAATGCATCATACCCTATGGAAAATTAAATAAATGAGTAATCATGTCAAAATCCTAAATTATGCCAAAATCCATATTAAAAACCATGAATTTAAAAATCAATTTCATGCCAACAATAAGGTACAAGTATAAAGACAAAGACACATGCAAGCTCCATATTCTATTCCATCCCATGACTTAACCCCCAACCCACCATTTTTACCTTCACAATTCCTACATTGCTATGCTCGAGCTAACAGCCTTCCTCTATCCAAATCGAGCATCTAAGTTTAAGTCTAGTATCTACCAATCACCATATATTATTATCAAAGTACCCCATATAAAAATGGAATACACGTATAAGGTCCTCCCCCACTAGAAGGACACCCTAAATTCCTTAGTCACCCAGCAAAAACCTATGCATTTCTAGGGAACCATTCCCCTTATGCATGCAAAAATAAAACATTTCATAGAGAATTATCAAGACTAATGAATCCTTTATCTTAGAGATCCCTTAATTTCTCCTTAAGATCCTTTAACCCAACCAGAACTATTTTATAAATAAGAATAGAAATTAGACAAGTGTCCAAAACAAAACCAAACCCAAACCAACCTCCCCAATAGAAAGACACCATAAGGTTCGTCAAGACGGCTTCAAGAGATACATTCACCACCAAAACCAAATGCAAAGAAAGACCTTCTGAGTTAGAATCTTTATCCCAGACCAAGTAATAAAGACACCCCTTTTTGGAGAACAATCTCTAAGTCTTACGACATGATATTGCCGTTCCCTTAATAATTAGTGAACGAAGCCATCCTCTCATTCCATGACCGACTCACCATGGAGCCTAACAAGTCCAATAATCTAATAGTGAAAAGTATGAGTGCAACCAAATCCATCCCTTCAATGACACTGAAATCCACCACATTGGAGTCAAACAAATTTCACCAAGACCCCTTTATTACCAACAGATACCTACACCCCCATAGACTCTTTTGACAATCGCAGAGTCATATATCGGGATAGAATCAAAAGAAAAAAAGAGTTCAAAATAACCTTGGGACCAAAACCCAAAATACACAACCACCAATAGGTCACACAAGAGAGAGGACCCCAAACCAAATAAACTACACACACGATAATGAACGAAGCTTTCAACATACCAGTGTTGGAGACAAAAGTAACACCCCTAATGCAAGAGCTAGAGAAGTAGCAACGAATATCCTATTTGTCCCCTAATGCAAGAGCTAGAGAAGTAGCAACGAATATCCTATTTGTCGAAGTGGCAATCCTTATAGTGCACTCCTATTTAACAAGGAAAGTATGACTCCTTACCTTGCCTATTTCCAACCTTACCTTATTCCTCCCCATACCAATAAAATAGGACTGGTGTGATATAGTTATCACTATTGGGTTAATAAGCTAATAGAATATCAAAACTCGGCATTGGTAACCTCTCCTTAAGGTAACCAAGAATGAATGGCACCTTTCGAGATAGGGTTAGTGGAGACCAGTGGAACTCCACAAGGAATACCAGAAGCTGTGAGCTGTGACCAAGTTTATGCCCAATAAGTTGGGCTAGATCTATCCATGTTGTCCTCTAGTGGGACAGGTGAGTGTCTACGAACTCTAGATCATTGAGAAGACATGATCTAAAGAGTGAACCAAAGAAGATTTAGAGAAGAGTTCAAGACCTCAGAATCCATAGCCCTAAAGGAGAATAACCAAGAAAGTGAAACATTTCTAAATGCCTCGTAGCCTCCTCATTATAAGTGTGGTGCACGACACATCATAAGCAAGACTCTACTCAACATGGCTTTTTGGACACCCCTTGACACCGAAATCTAAAGCTTTGATACAAACATGACACGACCCAAACTAGGGTCTTGTCGTAATGGGCAATCCCAAGTCCAACCAAGATTGGGAACCACCCTCATTACCCAACCCAACCACCCTCAATTTTAACTTAAGAGAAAAATAAGAGAACTTGGCACAATCAAAATAAAAAGAGCATGCAACCTTTGTTTTTAAGTTTAAATATCTTAATGTCTAAATGACTAAATGATAACCCTCCTCAAATTTTTAAGTTGTATTGTCTGTTTCATATGAATTATGACCATTATAAATCTCATTACATCATTAGGATTATCAGTAACTATAGCCTAACTATGAATAAACTATATATGTATTAACTAATGATATAGCCCAAAACTATGTATATGTGAGGTACTAACCTCATTCGGTGTTGTGTGTATGATCAAGAACTTACCTAGTGTAATGACTCTCCAGGTCATTTTCTATATTTCCATACTTTTTCTCCATTTAGAGCTTTCCTATAGAGACTCCAAGTTATTTATGATTTGCTGGGGCTGACAGTTCAGTTACCAGGCAGTTCATGTGGTTTTGAGAACCAATTCTCGTTTAAAGCTTTCACTGTTATGGATTGCCTATCAAAACTTTAGGCTAACAACCTTGTATGCCAATTTTATCAGTTCCATCAGCTCTAGAGTATTTATTTTTGGATAGGGATACCTTTGGTTCTACTCTAAGGCATTCAAAATTATTTCAAGCTATTAAGAGGTGTTGATAAAAGTGGCCTTTAGGTGTAGGGGACATATTTAAACAAAATGACCCCAAATGGAAGTTTTGATAATGTCATTAAGTCTAGAATATCAAATTTAATATGGTAGTATAGGTTGTTTTCATTTAAGGTATTCTAAAAAAATCCTCATGGGTCAATAGAAACTTGGCAAAAACAAAGTTTTTGTTGGTTCAACCACTTAAGCGGACCTTTGGTCACTTAAGCAGTGGTCACTTAAGCAACCAAAAGAGTTAATTTAAAAGCCAATATAGGTTGTCCCAGTCATTTTAGCAAAGGCCTGACCACTTTAGCGGACGTCGCTTAAGAGGCATATTGTCCACTTTAGCGGAGGTCAGTTGGGTCATGTGTCACTTAAGCGATCATATTCCACTTAAGTAGCGATCACTTAGGCGATCAAATGGATGCTTAATCAACAACCGCATGGGTATTTATCCCCTCCTTCAACTATTTTTCTCTTATTTTCTTCAAGTCCCAAAAGCCATTAAACTCTAGAGAGCTTAGAAAAATTAAGAAATTGATCCTTAGGTGATCATAGGGTGTTGGTGAGCTCTAGAAAGTCATTTACTCACTGTAATCCTTGTATGTTTCTATCTAATTCTTGATTTAGTTCCCTGATTTAGTCTTAAATCCCTAGTTTCTTAATGGGATAATTTTGGTGTCGTTTAAACTCAAATTTACTCATTCTTGAGGGTAAATGATTCTAGAGCATAGAAGGATGTGTTAATAGTTTCAAAATTGTGATTCTACAAATGGAACTCATATGATATTTTAAATCAATTTTAGACCCAAATCATTAAAATATGTGTATCATTATTCTCATTTTAATATGTAAATCTCTATTATGATAGAGTGGCATTGTGTAGAGGCTTCTTAAAAGGGAAATCTCCAATTTAACAAACTTTATTAGGAATTCCTTAGTGTTAAGGCAGGCCAGATTTACTCATATCTCATATAATTAGCTTTATTATGGTATTGATATGATATTATGCTAGCCTTGGGTTGGGATACTATGACTTGTTTGTATATCTAGAAAAATTTGGATTATTTTTCTGACTAGTGAGCGGTATTAGGTGAATTTGACCTACTGTCCATTCGTTGGGATGAATTTCTACCTTAGGATTTAATGAGACTTATTTAGCTCTTTCTAGAGAGACAGTGCAATGTTAGTCTAGTTTGGGGTAGAAATTATCTTAGATTGGACTTTTGGGGTTAGAAGCGAGCCCCTTTGGCCCTTTTTAAGTCAATATTATTATCAGCCCCTTGTAGACCTAAGAGGCCTTTTCCATCATCTTTTTTTTTCCTTTTGATCCCAAGAATTTTAGATATGTTTTGACTTTTAATAGAATTGCAACTTAGATTAATTTAAGACTAATTTTAGTCCGGCAATTACAACATTAAGATTGGTTTAAGTTTAACATGTATGATACTAATTCCAATTTAGGTTTGGTATTTATGATACTATTTCTAATTTGAGTCTGGCATTTGGGGGTACTTATGATGATTAAGGAACTAGTTTGAGTCTGGTGTTTATGATATGGGAGGAACCATGGTTGCATTATAAGGTTTGGATACTTTGGGATTATTATAGTTGGTACTTCTTTCCCAGTTGCATCTATTAGGCTTATGTGGGCTCAATGGGTTATTTACTCTTGTTTGTGCCTTCTGGGCTTATGGGGCCTAGTTAGGCTATAATTAGTTACATTCTTTTTCATATTATTTACTTGATTATTTATTTTTAGTATTTGGTGAATTATTCTAGGTTTGCCTTTTTTTTGAGACTTAGTTTACTATCTCATATTTACTGTGCTTATATTATGATTTAGCTCAGTTGGCTGATGATGCCTACTGAGTACCCATTATTCTGGTACTCATACTATACCTATGAATATTTTATAGTGCAAATCTGAGTACTAGTTACCACTGTTGATGTCTGTACTAGTGTTGGTCAGAGTTTAGAGATTGAGTAAGCTTTTGATGTTGGAGTTGACTTTCTCTCCTCCTTCTATTTTTGGATGTCTTTCTATTCTAGACTATTGTATATTTCATACTACTAGTACTCTGATTATTTTGCTAGAGGCTCTTGTACCAATCTTACTAGGTCCTGGGATACTTTTACTCTTCTCCTTATTTATCTCTGGTTGTACCCTCATCTAATATTCAATTGCTTGTAATTTTATTACTTGTATAATTTTGGTATTTGTTCTATATTCTACCAACTAGCCCATTACTTCTCATTTTGGCCTATAAATTGGCATACCTACTAGTAGGTTAAAATAGGTGCCATTATGACTCATGAAATTGAAACACACTGGGTTTTGACCCTTGAAATATTCCTGAGCCTTGAGTTTACTATCCTTGTAACAACTTACCATACATTTCATATGGTGTGGGTATGGGTCAGGGAACCCTAGTCATTAGGTGATTAGTAAATGTTGGTTGGGTTTTTGTTTAATAATTAGGTGGTATAGGTTGATTGGTTTTGTGATAAGTCATTAGGTTGGTCCTTCATTTAATATAAAATTTAGTGACTTGACTTGGCTCTAATTATGAGTAGCTCCCTAAGATCCATGACGATAGGTTACGAGTCATGGTTAAAGGTTATACATTGTCCAATGTTTATCCCTTTGGATTCTATCTTGGGTATGACTGGACTACAGAGTCGTATGATCTGGTCATAAGTTAGGGAAATGGAGTCAGATGGTGTATGGTGTCCAACCTTTTCTTCTGGTGATGACTTGATGGTACCAGTCGTATGCTGTGGTGATGAGTTTGAGGGTCAACTCGTACCCACCTGCAGAAATTTTTTAGTTTTAAGTTGGGGGTATTTTAGACATTTCAATCTTTTAACTCCTTTTGATACCATGACATAAAACACCTTTGGGGGCTTCATTAATCTATTATTCCCAATCAAACACTCTTAAAAATCTCTAAAACTCTTTGTTCAAGTAAGACGCTAGGGTTTCATCAATGCAATTAATTATAGGATTTCAAGAGTTATTCTCTCTGTATTCCTTGGTGTCTAAGGCATGTGACTCTTCCTTCATTGTTATTTACTAAAGGAATATGTTTAAATGCTTTTTTTCGTGGTATTGTTATTATCTTTACTTAATGGCTGAGGGTTTTGGATGTTCATGGTTGAACAATATTTCTAATGGTTCAATGATGTTTCTTTCATGCTTTTGATATGATTTTGGTACTTTGGAATGCATGCTAATAGTAAATGGCTTTAGGGGTACTTTGGAATCCCCCAATTACTTAGTTATGATTTTGAAATATATGTGCCCTTAACCTATTTTTTAAAATGCCAATGAGAATGATTTTGTCACATAATGTTACTATTCTTGAAATCTTTGCATTGCATAAAAAGTAATGGAACTTAAATTGGTTTTATTGGTTTTAAATATTTTGGGAAGGCCTTGGTGTCCATGATGTTGGTTTAATTAGAAACTTGGGAGTCAACTTGGTTCAATAGTTTTGGTATGGCACAAATGGATAGACTTACAAGCTCTAATTTTGGTATGACGTTACCAATGGTTAATGCCTAATTAAAAAGACTCCTTGTTAAATGGTTTGGTTATGTGTAAAAAGCTTTAATTGGGCTTAAAGGGGGTTGAGTAGCAAAGTCATGGAAGGTAGAGGTCCCAGGGGGATCGATATTGGCAACTTATGTTTGCTGATGTGAGGGTGGCCTAAGTGATCATGTGCATGATGTCACACTTTATATTTTAGGGATGTACTAGTCATCCTATGTTTCTTTCTCCAGTCATGCAGCTAACACGCATTGTGGCCCTTTCAGCAGGAGGAGCTGAACTCATATAGCCTACGGGTGATTTTAGAATGGTTGAGCTACATAACCCAGGTTAAGGTTTTAAATGCCTACCGCATCATGGTATATATATATGTATATATGTGATTGCACATCGTTACTTGTTTCGATTTGCATGATGGAATTATTTTATCTTTATCCTTAAGTTGCATGCTAGCATTTACCCTGCTAACCGTCTTTAGGTGGTGCATCCCCATGCGATGCAGGAATCAACCATACTACTATTTCTCTTGCTCGGTGATTTGGATCCGAAGAGCTTGCGTTAGATTTAAAGTGGTGAGCTTCCATACTTCAGAAGGCTCTATTTATGTTGTGGACTTTTTTTCATTTTTATTATTTCTTTTGTTTGGTTTTGGCTATGTTCAGGGGAATATTCCACCTGAATGTTATTGTTTTTGGTTAGAGGCTTTGTCTAACAACTATGGGCATGGGCATTGTCGGTATTAGTGTTAGCCTTGGTATTAGAATTGGCATTGGTATTGGCACCAGTTGGATATTTGGTGTAGGTTAATGGATCATGATTATAGACTTTATTTAATGTCTTTGAGTTACTATTGTTTTATCTTTTTATATGCTTGGAATTCATCTGACATAAGATGTAGGGTGGTTACGGCTGGGTATTGGGGGTGGCCTCCAATCCTAGTTGGACTTAAGATGCCCGACATGACTAGGCCCTAGTTTGGGTCATGTCAAATTGGTAATAAAACCCCAGGTTCATAGTCAGTTGGGTGTCCAACAAAGCCGTGTTAAGTAGAGCCTCTCTTAAGGATGTGTAGCGCGCTACACTCATAAGGGAGAGGCTGCAAGACATTTAGGAATGTTTCTCTTTCTTGTGTTCTGTTTTTGAGCTGCAGATTCTAAGGTCCATAATTTTTCCTCTAATTCCTATTTGTTTATTTTTCAAATCATGCCTCATCGATGATCTAAAGCTTAAGAAAACTTTTCTATCCAACTTGGGGATAACACTAATGGGACACACTCTATTTATTGGGTCCAGACTCAGTCTAGGGGTCCAGTTCCTAATTTCCCTCCTAGAGTTCCACTGATCTGTTCCATCCCACCTCGAGCTCCTCAAGTAGATATGACACATGTTGAGTTTCATCAGTTTATCCATATGTTGGCACAGTTAGTAGCTTCTCAAACTGAGCATGATATTTTTTTTACTCCATCTTCTGAGGCCACAAGTGTTGGCTATTTTATAAGGTTGAACCCTCCCACATTCACTGGTGTCAAGGTTGAAGGGGATCCTCAAAGTTTTATTGATAAAATGGAAAATATCTTCTATGTTATGCAAGCTACAAACTTGGAAGGTGTGGAATTTGTTACCTACCAGCTAAAATATGTGGTGAACAAGTGGTACAAGGAATGGGATTAGTCAAGGGATAACAATGCTGAGTCATCTTTGTAGGAGTATTTCTCAAATGCTTTTTTGGACCACTTCTTTTCTTAGGATTTGAGGGAAGTGAAGGCAGAATAGTTTGCTAACCTAAAGTAAGGGAAAATGTCAATTAAGGAATACACCTTGAAGTTTCACCAGTTGCCGTGGTATGCTCTAAAGTTAGTTTCAAGCATGAGGGATAGAATGAGGAAGTTTTCTTACGAGTTGTCCCAAGACTTGATACTGGAGAGTAAGGTTACCTTGTTGAACAAGGACATAGATATCTCTAGGTTGGTTGTATACATATAGTAGGTAGATAAAGAGAAGAAGAAACAAGTTAAGATAGGGGAAAGGTAGAGCAAAAAATTTAGATTTTTTTAGCAGGATGGTGGCTAACAACAGAGTGGCAGGGATGGCAAAAAGTAGCCCAAGAAAAAATAGGGCAATTTTGGGTCTTACTTGATGGCTAGTGATCCCTACCCAAAGTCGTCTGGTGACAGACACTTTATAGTAGCAACAATGATAGGGAACAGGGTGCCTAATCTCTGGCTAGTGAGGCTAAGTCATCTCCATTATACCCTTCCTACAAATTTTATGGTTGATTCCTCGGGGTTACTGTGATGAAGGAAAGGACAAGTGTTTTAACTGTGGTCACCCAGGATGCATGATTAGAAACTGTCCCTTTAGTAAGGTCGTTTCTAAGGAAAATAAGGTTCCTGTTGTGTGTTCTTAAGCTCCAGTACCAAAGGGTGCACCATCTGGCTCCAACGCTAGTCAGAACTAACTCTATGCTCTCACTCCCCATCAAGAGTCTGAGACATTTCCTAATGTCATTACTGGTATGTTGAAACTATTTTTCTGTGAAGTGTACTGTTTACATGATCAGGGGTCCACTCTTTCTTAGGTGACCCCATTTGTGGCTGTGCATTTAGTTTCGGTCCTGAGTGTGTTCTAGACCCTTTTTCTATTTCTACCTTAGTAGGTGACTCTGTGGTAACTAAAAGAGTCAATAGGGATTGTGTAATATATGTGGGTGGTTGGGAGACTTTGGTGGATCTGTTTGAGTTAGACATGGCTGCTTTTATTATCATATTAGGGATGGATTAGTTGCACTCGTACTATGCATTCCTTGACTGTTGGACCCATAAATTCATCTTTAAATTCCCTAATGGGTTGGTTATTTAGTAGGAGGGTGGTTCTCTAGTTCCTAAGGGGAAATTCATATCGTATCTTCGAGTTCAGAGATTAATCTTCAAGGATTGCCTCTATTATCTAGTATAGGTTAAAGATTCTAACTCATAAGGTCCTATTTTGTATTCAATCCCGGTAGTGAATAAATTTCCTGAGGTCTTCCCTGATGATCTTCCTGGTGTCTCTCCTAATAAGGAGATTGAATTTGGGATTGATCTTATTTTGGGCACTCATCTAATTTCTATATTCCATATAGAATGACTCCAGCTAAGTTAAAGGAGCTTAAAGAGCAACTAAAGGATCTTTTAGATAAGGGTTTCATCCATCCTAATATGCCCCCGTGGGGTACACTGGTGTTATTCGTAAGTAAGAAAGATAGTTCTCTTAGGATGTGTATTGACTACCGGCAGTTGAATATGGTGATGGTAAAAAATAAGTATCCTCTTCCAAGGATATATGATTTGTTTGATTAGCTTTAGGGTGCTAAGTTTTTCTCCAAAATTGATCTTCGATCAGGGTATCATCATTTAAAGATTAGTGAGATGGATATCCCTAAGACTGCCTTTCATACTCGGTATGGGCATTTCAAGTTTTTGGTTATGTTTTTTGGGTTGACCAATTCCCCAACGGCATTCATGGACTTTATGAATAGGTTCTTCCCTTAGTTTCTGGATTAATTTTCCATTGTGTTCATAGATAATATTTTGGTGTATTATAAGAGCGAAGTGGATCATGCCGATCATCACCGTATTGTATTGCAGACCTTGAAAGATCAACAATTATATGCAAAATTTTTAAAGTGTGAATTTTGGTTGAACACTATCACTTTTTTGGGTCGTGTAATTTCTAGTGAAGGGGTCAGGGTGGATCCACAAAAGGTAGTAGTGGTCAAGAAGAGGCCTAGATCTATGACTCCAACCGATATTCGAAGCTTCTTAGGTTTAGCAGGTTATTACAGAAAGTTTGTGGAAATTTTCTCTTCTATAGCTTCCCCATTGACTAGGTTAATTCAAAAAAAGGTAAAATTCTTGTAGTCTGATGCTTGTGAGGGTAGTTTTGAGAAGTTGAAGGATAAGCTGACTTCGGTTCTAGTTTTGACCTTGCCTGAAGGCATTGATAGTATTGTGGTATACTGTGATGTATCCAGTGTGGAACTTGGTTATGTTCTAATGCAGCATGGCAAGGTGATAGCATATGCCTCTAGATAGTTGAAGGTGAATAAGAAGAACTATCCGACCATGACTTGGAATTGTTAGTTGTGGTGTTCGTTTTGAAAATCAAGCATCACTATTTGTATGGAGTGCAAGTGGATATCTTTTTTAATCATAAGAGCCTGCAATATGTGTTTACTCAAAAAGAGCTAAACCTCAGGCAAAGGAGATGGCTTGAGTTGCTCAAGGATTACGACATGAGTATTCACTACATCCAGGTAAAGAGAACGAGGTTGTTGATGCTCTTAGAAGGTTATCCATGGGGAGTCTAGTTCATGGGATGAAAAGAAGCGAGAGTTAATGAAAAATGTTCACCGTTTGGCTAACCTTAGAGTTTGTCTCGTGGACTCTAAGGATAGTGGCGTGTTTATTCAAGAGGTGGAAATGTCATCCCTAGGTGTTGAGGTGAAGGAAAAGCAAGTGTTGGATCCTATATTGATGAGGATCAAGGGTAATGTAGGTGTGAAGAAGGTGTTAGCCTTCGAGGTTAGTGGTGATGGTACCTTATGGTACCAAGAGAGGTTATGTGTTCCCGGCCTAGATAATGTACACGAGAGGATCTTAGCTATGGTGCATGAGTCACATTATGTTACTTTTTGTGGTACGACAAAAATGTATCATGCCCTTAAAAAGATGTATTGGTGGAACAATATGAAGAGGGATGTGGCTAGTTATATGGCCAAGTGCATGGTGTGCCAACAAGTGAAAGCTGAGCACAAAAGGCCCAGAGGATTATATCAAGAAATTGAGTTGCCTGTGTAGAAGTGGGAAGTGATCAACATTGATTTTGCTACCGGTCTTCCTCATCCTCTAAATCAATTTGATTCGGTTTAGGTCATCGTGGATAGGATGACAAAATTGGCTCATTTTTTGCCAGTGAGGACTAATTTTGCGACTAAGGACTATACAAGGTTGTACCTCTAGGTGATTGTGAAGTTGCTTGGGCTACCTATTTCTATCATCTCTGATTGTTGTACACAATTTTTATTACACTTTTGGCAGTCATGTCAGATAGGGTTGGGGACTAAGGGGAGTCTTAGTACCCACCCAAAGTCGGATCGGCAAGCAGAAAGGGTATTTAGAAGTTGGAGGATATGATTCAAGCTTGCGTGATCGACCATAGTGGTAGTTGGGTTGAGCACTTACCTCTTATAGAGTTTCCATACAATAATAGCTACCACTCTAGTATTGGGATGGCTCTATTCAGAGCCTTGTTTGGTAAGAGGTGTAGGTCTCCTATTGGGTAGTTTGAGGTTAATGAGGTGGACATAGTTGGCTCAAATTTCATTCACCAGGCTATGGAAAAGGTAAAGATGATTTGAGATAGGCTTAAGGCTTTCAAAAGTCTCCAAAAGTCCTATGTGTAAGGCATAGGAAGTTAAAGTTTGAGGTTGGGGATAGGGTGTTCGTGAAGGTGTCTCCCATGAAAGGAGTGATGTCATTTGGGAAAAAGGAGAAGCTCAGTCCCTGATAAGTTGGTTCGTACTTAGAGTTGAAGAGGGTTGGCAATGTTACATATGAGTTAGAGTTGCCTTCTATCTTGAGCTCCATTCACCAGATTTTTGATGTCTCTATGTTGAGGAAGTGTATGGGTGATCCATCGCAAATTGTACCTATCAAGGATATTGGTATGAAGGACTTGCTATCTTATGAGGAGATCTCAGTTGAAATCTTGGATTGGCAAGTTAATCGGTTGTGGACCAAGGACGCAGCTTCGATAAAGGTTCTATCGAGAAACCACAAGGTGGAAGAGGCTACATGGGAAGCTAAAGAGGACATAAAGTCCAAGTATCCATTCTTATTCCTCATTTTGGAAATTCTTCCTCAAGGTATGTGTTGTTGTTAAAATCTTTGTTTTCTATCTTTGTTAAAGGAAGAATGAAAATTTCTTTGACATCTTTATTTTCTAACTTAGTAAAAGGTAAGAGAAGAGGTGTTTGGCGCGGGGGGGGGGGGGGGGTTAATCATGCTTGTACTACCTTGTTCCATCATTCAAGGATGAATGATCCAAGTGAGGTAGAATTGAAACACCCTGGGTTCTGACCCTTGAAAATTTCCTGAGCCTTGAGCTCACTGTCCTTCTAATGACTCACCATACGAGTTGTATAGCGTGGGTACGGTTTAGGGGACCCTAGTTATTAGGAGGTCATGAATAGTGGTTGGTTTTCTGTTATGGCAATGACTAGGTGGTACAGGTTATTTGGTTTCGTGATGAGTAGCTAGGTCGGTCCTTCATTTAATCTAAAACTTAGTGACTCGACTTGGATCTAAGTATGAGTGGCTCACTAAGAGCCATGAGGATAGGTTATGAGTCATTGTAGGAGGTTGTATATTTTCCAGTGTCAATCTGATTGGATTTGATCTTGGGTACAACTGGACCACATGAGTCGAATGGTCTAGTCATAAGTTGGGGCATTGGAGCCATATAGTGGATAGTGTGTGGTGTCCAACCTTCTGTTCTGGTGATGGCTAGATAGTACCAGTCATATGTTATGGTGACGATTTGGAGGGTCAACTCGTACCCACCTTGGAAAATTTTCAATTTTAAGTTAGGGGTATTTTGGATATTTCCCTCTTTTAACTCCTTTTGATACCATGAATTAAAACACCTTTGGGGGCTTCATTAACCTATTATTCCTAATCAATCACTCTTAAAAATCTCTAAAACTATTTGTTCAAGCAAGAGGCTAGGATTTTTTTTCAAGGCAATTGATTAGGGTCTTTCAAGAGTGTTTCTCTCTGTATTCCTTGGTGTCTAAGGCATATGACTCTTCCCTCATTGTTATTTTACTAAAGGCATATGTTTTAATGCTTGTTTTTCATGGTATTGTTATGATCTTGACTTAATAGCTTAGGGTTTCGAATGTTCATGGTTGAACAACATTTCTAATGGTTTAATGACGTTTCTTTCATGCTTTTGATATGGTTTTGGTATTATAGAATGCATGGTAATGGTAAATGGATATAGGGGTACTTTGGAATCCCCTAAATTACTTAGTTATGGTTTTGAAACATATGTGCCCTCAACTTGTTTGTTAAAATACCAATGAGAATAATTTTGTCACATAGTTTGACTATTCTTGAAATCTTTGCATTGCATAAAAGGTAACCGGCCTTAAATTGGTTTTCTTGGTTTTAAATGGTTTGGGAAGTCCTTGGTGGCCATGGTCTTGGTTTAGTTTAAAACTTGGAAATCAACTTGGTTCAATGGTTTGGGAATGGCATAAATGGATAGACTTACAAGCTCTAATTTTAGTATGATGATACCAATGGTTAATGCGTAATTAAAAAGACTATTTGGTAAATGGTTTTGTTAGGTGTAAAAAGGTTTAATTGTGCTTAAAGGGGGCTGAGTAGCAAAGTTATGAATGATATGAGCATCGACATTAAAAATTCACACTTGCCGATGTAAGGTTGTTCTTGGTAGCCATGTTCATGATGCCACACTTCATATTTTGGGGATGTACTAGTCATCCCAGGTTTCGTTGTCTAATCATGTGGCTAACACGTACTAGGGCACTTTCAGCAGAGGGATCAGAACCTATATAGCCCATGGGTGGTTTTAGGATGGCTGAGCTACACAACCTAGGTAAGGTTTTAAATGCATTCTAAACCTCATTCCCTACCCAGGCATGGTATATATATATATGTATGTATGTGATTGTGTATGGTTACTTGTTTTTATTTGAATGATGGAATTATTTTATGTTCATCCTAATTTACATGCTAGCATTTACCCTAATAACCATATTTGGGCATTGTATCCCCATGCAATGCAGGAACTAGCCATACTACTATTCCTTATACTCAGTGATTTGGATCTGGGGACAGCTTGAGTAAGATTTGAAGTGGTGAGATTCCATGTTTTAGAAGGCTCCATTTCATGCTTTGGACTTCTTTTTATTTTTATTATTTCTTCTATTTTTTTTTTTGCTATGGTTGGGGGAATGTCTCGACCAGATGTTATTGATTCTGGTTAGAGGCTTTTTCGAACAACTATGGGCATGGGTGGTGTCGGTATCGGTGTAAACCTTGGTCTTGGTATTGGCATTGGGGTTGGCACCAGTTGGATGTTTGGTGTAGGTTGTTGGATTATGATTATAGACATTATTTAATGTCTTTGAGTTATTATTGTTTTATCTTGTTATATGCTCAGAATTCATCCGGCATAAGGTGTAGGGCGGTTAGGGTTGGGTATTGGGGGTGGTCTCTAGTCCTGGTTGGACTTGAGATGCCTGACATGACTAGTCCCTGGTTTGGGTCATGTCAGAAATCAAGTTGTGACACCTAGTTAGTCTCGCCTAGGTTATAGGATAGTTGGTTAATAATGGATCATAGACCATTCTTAAATAGTCCACCTTAAGCTTAAATGCCATACCAAATAGAATGTGATATCCCTTGATCCCAATTTTTGATCCAGAATAGACCTTTTTTCTTAAACTAAACCATTCACCTTCCCGATTCAATTACAATAAACCTGTTTTGGCCTTGGTCCCTCCTTGGACACTGTTCACCTCAACTCAGGAAAATTGACTAAGTTGACGGTGGCCATCGTAAGGGTACATAAATGAAATTGGGCATGTAAAATAAGCTAGTAAGAAAAAAAATTCGGATGTGGTATGTGTGGAAAAGAATAAAAAAAATGAAGAAATAAAAAACATTTGAAAAAAGAAAACGAAGAGAAATTTGCAAAAAAAAAATATACCCAAAATTCGAAAAGTCATAAGGGGGGGAAAATAAATAGGATTAAGAAGTGGAGCTAAAAGAAGTGTAATGCCAAGAAAGATTGAGTCATTCTTACCATACCCATCCCCAATCCTACATTACAAGCCAATAAATTCTTATAGTAATCCTAATCCAACTATTAAAAAAACTAAGGCATAGAAAATAAGGGCAACTCTATGGTATTCACAATAACTGTCTGAACTTTTTTGTGAGAATGAGTTCTTTGATTCAGTCCTTGTGTTGAGGTTGATTATATATTTAGAGTATGTGGTACTTATTTGATAAAAAGTGGTATGGGTTGCATTGATAATTGTTATTTGTTCAGGTACTGTCATTGGTACATGTGCCAGGTTGTATGTTGATAATATAATACCATCTCTTGATCTCATTGTTTCATGGGTAGTAGTTTTGCATATACACATAACGTTTTTTTTATTTTGATTGTATAAAAAGGTGTTGAAATGATTTAGGTACATTGTCACCACCCAACCCTGGGTCTGGCCGTGATGGGTATCTTAAGCCCACCATGGGCCAAAGACCACCCCTCTATCCTTACCTTAAGAGCACATAAATATAAACAACAAAAGTCAACCAAAATAGCAAAAAGAAAGGTAGATATGTCAAATGAAGATTCTAAGAATCAAACCAAACAAACAACCCACACGTGTCCATAAAAGCCTCTAAAACCAAAATACCAAACTAAGTTGGGACATGCCCCCGACTATGACCAAAAAGAAACAATACTAAAAATAATTAAAAAATAGTGAAATGACAAGGCCTTTAGAAATATAGATGCTCTCCACTTCACAATAGATCCACAGGAATAACAAATCACCAACGTTGCACAGGAGTAACAGAAAATCCCTTCGAACCATACATCATGAAACGATGTAGTGTCCAGGGATGATCAGTGGGGTGAGCACAAACATGTGACTCAGGAAAAGTAATATAATAATGCAATTACCAAAATCTATTCATAAACCATATGCATAAAATTCATATACATATATATAGAATGCATGGATAGGGACAAGGGTTATGAACATGAGAGTTTAAAACATTAATCTGAACTATGTAGCTCGCTCCGCCCTAAAGGTACCCATGGGCTATATAGGCCCAGCTCCCCTGTTGGAAAGTCCCCAGTGCATGTTAGCTGTACGAACTGAGGAAAGACTAAATACACCAAGGCCATAGCCCTCCAAAAATATAAATATAATGTGTGAACCAAACATACGGTCATATAGAACCCCAACGCTAGAAAACATGGTTTCTAGTGTTGATTCCCCCAGGATCTGCACCTTCACGATAAGCTATGAAATTCCCTTTAAGACCAAATTAAAACACTTGGCACATAAACCAACTATTAACACATGAGTTATTTAGTAAGGCAATTACCACTTGGTATCGTCATACCAATATGCTTGGAAGCTTATATAATCATGCCAAACCAATCCATATAACCAAATTGACTTCCAAGTTTCATTTAAAATACAAAACCAAAGCCACCAAGTCCATCCAAAATGATATTCATTTATTTATCCCTTAATGCAACGTCATGGTTTCAAAATACAAGTTAAACCATGTAATTATCCATATTCAAAATCAAGTTTACAAAGTGGGTTGAGGTTAATGTCATTATCAAGCCAAAATTTCATCAACTTTTGGAAAGAAACCCAAGTCCCTCATTCCAACCATTAAAATAATGCACCAATTCAGTCCTAAAAATTATCAATTAAAGTATGAATAATCAATTTAAACCATGGGACAAGTAATTCATGTAATAATAATCAAAACCCCTCAACCTAATTTTGAACCCATTAATTAAAACACATAATGCAAAAATACAAGTTAGGGATGAGAAACATGCCTGAAATATAGAACAATTTGAAGAGAATCCAAAGTTGGGAGCATGAATGGTGAATTCCTTGTAAAACCCTTGAGTTTTCTTGAGTTTTTAGTTTAAGAGAGAAAGAGTGGAATTTGATCCTTGAAAACTAAAGGAAAAGGGTCAATTTTATGTATAAAAGTTGTACAAAGGGTAAGAAAAAACAAAAACCCCTCACCCCAAGTAAAATATACAAAACTAGCCGATTTTAACACAGCAACGTGGCATGCCAATATCGCGGAGTCTAGCCTTCATTCCACGCTGCTATCGCGGAACTCCAGTGGCATAGCACATATCCCTAACATAATTCAAGTCAAAAATTGACACTACGCATGTGCGGAGAGAGGGGGGTCAAAAATAAACTTGTTGAAATTTTTTGGGGTCTTACATACATATGTTCTAATCTAATTTAATGATGTGACTGTCGTAGGACTCCGACGTTTCTCTAAGTTAAGCATTGGGTTTTTTTCTATTTTTTTGGTTTTTGCGTGAGAAAATGCAAACATTCAAAGTTGAGGGTGTTGATGTGCCATAATTCTATGACACTTTTGATGCTTAAAACAAAGGAAATATACTAGTCTGAGGCATTTTTTTGTAGGTTTGATGTGTTTTTATGGTGTTAGTAAGTAAAATAGGTTCCTAGAGTTAGAGTTTAGAAAACAAAAAAATAGAACTCAACTACATCAGATGAGCCCTCCAATAAACTATTGGAGCTACTGATAGTCCATCACATGCAAGCTCTAGATGAAATAAAGAATGAGAAGATTGAGTAAAATCAGACAACAACACCCACCGATCAGTGTGGGAAATAACAGACTTGTTCAAAAGATCGTAGGAGAAAGTTCTACAAAGTGAGAAATTGAAGGCTTTAGCAACAAACAGATACAATGAGTCATTCCTTGATAGGATGAACTCATTCAGACGATCGTCCTAGGGATATTAAAGAACAATCCAAAGTTAACTATCTAACAATGAGGATAAAATATGGATCATTTCATCATACAATGATCATCCTATTCGACACAGCAATTCTATAGTGCTTAAGATAGGTTTTTGTTTGGTCTATAAATACATTCCTTAGATTTTATTGTTACACATTACTACTCTTTGTAAGGCCTGAGAAGTAATGACATTGGTTTGTTATGTGTTTTTAATGGATTAAATTCATGTATTAATTTTTTTTCTTATCTTTCTATGGGAATTCAAGCATCTATATTTTCTTCTTAGTTATTCGGATGTTTATGATCATGAATTATTCTAATACTTTCTATAGAAATCTTATGAGTATCTGAATACCATAACTTTAGTTGTGAGAACCATAATGAATTAACAATATAGGTTAAGTACTCAATGATTCTGGAATGGTGGTTATGTATATATTGTTCTTCTCTTTATATTAAATGCTTTTTAATGAGTGCACGTGTTAAAACTCGCCTTATTCTTGCTTGTTGGACCAAAGGGGTAATGGATAGGAAAAAAGATGTAACAATAGAGATTTTAGGATATCAACCCTCATCTGATAACTAAATTATATTCGAGAATAGTTAATTTAGGTTCAAAGGTAAGGGTTAATAAAGAAAATGCCCATAGATAGGCCAAGTTGTGTGGTGATATTCACTTATCTAGGGAACTAACCATTTAAGTGAACCTAATTTACCGATCTTGTATGTTAAACATCATGATATATCACTTGTACTTTGTGCCTACTCAATTATGAAAATAGAAGAAACATAATTCTAGTCTATTCTCTCATTGCCTGAACAACAGTTAATAAATATTTTGTGATTTGATTACTCATTGCTCAAAATCATTACTTGTTACCATAAAACCACCCTTTCAAAATAAACCAAAAAATAGTTTAAATAATTGCATTGATCGAGCTTCTTGTAAATTCTTTATGGGATCGACCCCAACCTCGATTTGGTTCTATATTTGACAACAACCACATTATACTTCTATTGAAGTAGTAATTTGGGCAACATCACTCTAATACTAACTTTGTCATGAACTAAACCAGCGTGAGTGGAACAAACTCTCCATTGAGAGAACTGTCTAATTCAACCCAACTTCATCCACTCAGCCATTTTTACGTAAAACAACCAATCTTCAATAAATGAAAGCAATAATTTTCACGATTAAAAATAAAATGCAAAAAGAAATCAACATTGTCTACAAAAATCTCCAAAAGTAGAATTTCATTGTGCCAGAACTTTAACTAAGTAAGTCTTAGGGTAAAACTCAGAAAAAATATCAACAATGAAATAAAAGTGTCATGACCCGAATCTACTCCCTGGATGTAACATAGTGCTTAGAGTCACCAGTGACCCTGAAGCTAACCCATGGCAAGGAATAATACTAATAACACTAAAACAACTTAATAATAGCTGCAGAAGCTAACTTAATTTAAGAAAATATATATAACATAAATATAAGTCTGAATAGACTCCTAAAATAATACAAAGTCTGACACAAACTGTAAAATGGTAATTATATGTCTGAAAGCCTCTACTAATAGATGAGTTACTGGATAAGTCCCTGGATAACTCTAAGTATCTAAAACTAAAAAAATATGGAAAGGAAATAAATCATGAATCTCATCCTCGGAAGTTGAGGACCATAATTTACATCTACTCAGGTAGCGCTCGAGCGTACTAACTATAGGGATAATATTGAGTGTAAAAATCTATATCATAACATGATACATCTGTGAGATAAGTACTTTAAATGTATTGAGCATGTGAGATATGCAATATATATACTATAGTTTAGTTTAGTTTTGCATTCTACTTATATTAAATATAGGCAGAATGTAAAACAGAACTAAAATGTAGTATAATGACCCAAAAGTAATCATACATGTGGAGCTGAACAAAACCATAAGTCGTGAATAATGGAGCTGATCAAAACCATAAGCCTTGAATAATACATCTAACTAAAAATATGTGCAAAGTAAAATTAAACTGAAACTAAAATCGTGAGAGGTTCTCATAACCGACATAGACCATTCGAGCAACATAGAATCCAACCTGTGACCCTAGTTGGGAGGGTGTTCTATACCTTGCAAAAGGTAAGAAACATGACTGGAATGAATTCACTCATAAGCCCATTCGGTCAAGGAAGACACTCTCAACTAATGAGGACCCCTTATCCTACGATAGAAACTAGTTTGGGACTTGGGTTTTTTGAATATGTATCCTCTTAGTGCAAAGTATTACTCCCTAACCATAAAAAAATACGCATAATTATACTGAAGTCTGAGGAAATCATCAGAACTAGTCCAATTTATTATTACTGAATATGACTGATATCATAGAACTAGTTAAGTCTATTGCACTATCTTATGTAAATCATGAAAATGTGGTATGTTGAATAAATATGAATACTATATTTGAAGTAATAAATAAAAGTGATATTCATATTCATAGAGATATTCTAAATCATGGATATCGAGAGAATCACAATCTGAATACTTGGTGCCTTGCCCTAATTCATGAAATTCATAGAAAATTAAAGTTTAAAACAAACTTTGGGCATGAGGGTAAAAGGAGACCCTCACTGAATACCTACATACCTAATACTTGGACAAAATCTAGACCTATACTTGAATTCCTTGAAAATTCAAAGAAGAACCCTAGCTTAGTTCTTGAAACTTTGAATCACTTTTCTAATTTTTGTATGAGAGGTTTAGCGGGGGTGAATGAGGGATTTGTACGATAAGAACCCTCTAATATCCCCATAAAATAACCTTCAATGATGTAGTATGGATCTAGGGATTTAGGAAAATAAGAAATATCCCTTCCAAAAAAACAACTAGTCTTGCTGGAAACAGTCATCATAAATCTAGGTATGACTCATTACCTAAACTAATGAGTCATCCCATTATGTATACTAGACTAGATATCAAGTTTTGGGCACAACTGGTACCCTATGACTCATTGTGTCTAGCAATGAGTCTTTGCTGAGATTTGTTGCCCTAGAAGAAATATCAACTTATGGGTTCTTTGTCAGAACGAGTCATCCAATGACTCGTGGTTTGGTGTAATGACTCATGGACACTCAGTCATTGTCATAGGGAGAAACTGTCATCTTTTAGAAATTTTGGCTTGTCACTTCTAATAGTTCCATCTAACAAGTTATTGGTACTGACCACGACTCATGGTTCATGTCGTTCTATGAAGAAAATTTAATTTTTTCTACTAGTTTATACTCTAATTCTAAGATATGACCTTAGGGACTTTTAGGGTTCTATAATATCTCTCTACTAGAATATTCAGCCTCAAATAAAGACTATTTAGGTTGGAAAGGGTAGGGAAAGAGCTGCAATCCCAACAATGAGTTTTAAAAGTTGAACACTGACTAATGATAATGCCCAAACTACCTTTCCTTAAAAGGATAAGGAAATCGCTATCAAAATACAGTAACCCAACAAAGTTGGGGTCGATTCTATAAAGAATACATCAAATATCTTGGATGAACTAGTTGAATCACCAGGCAGTGTGGAAAAGTAAAAAGGATATTTGTAGTAACTAGCAAGAAGTAATAAGAATAGGATGCTTTTGGTTGTAAATAACCTAAGACAAACACTAGGATTGGGTTCACCGGACTAGGATTGGGTTCACCTGGATTCTAACTCCGTAGATTTATCGTGCACTATCAAACTATTCTAATAACTTGCATGCAGAATCTGATAAGTTAAGTACCATCAACTGTCTTGTGGATTCATTGACGAATTTCACTCTTTACCTTTTAAGTATCAGGATGTTTCTTTACTAACCCTTATCCTAGATCCCAGTTAACTATGACCTTTTGAGTCTCAAGTTATTAGATGAAAGATAATAATCTTATATGGATGATGTTGATTAGCCTAGATCAATAATTAATCTCCAAATTACTGTTGTGGTCTTCTTGTCCTACTCTATACCTTTCTTGTGAATAAAGTAGTGAATATTGGCGGGATCTTAACATTGGCCACCGCTAAGAAATCAAAAAGAATGAAGAAAACCCAATACATGCAAGAATCTTTATCCAGAATGACTTGGAACTTCCTCTACTTTATTAATCCCCCACAATTCTCACAACCCTATCTAAGGGAATTAGCCGCTCATAGTTATGAGATCAATCATGGAATCCACAGATAAAATTGCAGAATCAATCTCACAATAATGAAAAAAGAAATACCAAAGTCTTAAATGAATAACAGACTCAGAACAATAAGATCCCAATATTTCAAGTCAGTCCTCAAATCAAAAGATATTTTGAATGATGTAAACTTTTCCCCAAATGGCCTCTCTTGGCTCTCTGGATTGTAGCCTCTAAGAATGTAAAAAATTATAGATTACAAGGAAACCCTAGAATTCAAATCCTAAATAAAATAGGAAAAGTTGATGAAATTTAGATAAGAATGACTAAAAACAACATAGGAGTGTAAGTAGGTTACATGGAAACCCTAGGAAATAATTTCAAAATGATTAGGTAAATTGAGGTCGGTAACCACTTATTAAGGTCACCTATAGACCGTAGGTACCACCTTCAAATAGTAGGTGGTCCTTTGTAAGTGCCCTGACCAACAAAAGTGCTGAAAACTCTCTGGACTTCATGGTTCTGCAACCTACTCTAACACCTACAGACCATAGGTGTCACTCACGGGCCGTAGGTACCCTTAGTAAGTGTCAGGGTCTTCTTTTTCCTTCTTCTGAGCCTCTAGACATCAAGTCCTGACACCTACTTAGGCACCTACTTAAGTAAGTCGCACCTACTCATAGTAAGTGCCCAAGTAAGTGGCCCAAAACTTCAACTTTTCTTTTCTTTTCTTTTGTTTAGCCTCCAAAACCTAGTTTTTCTTCCTTTTAGAATCCAAATCCTAGTTCTTCTTCCATTTGGCTTTCAAAACCTAGTTTCTTGCAAAATCACTCCAAAAATATATCAAATCCAATAAAATAGTCATAAGTATATGCATATTCTCCAAGTTTAAGCATCATAAGCGCTATGAATTTATAGCATATCAAGACCTTCAACTAAGAATGTTACATGTCCTCAGGCAACAAAAATACAACACCATAGACGATGATGCTTAACTAAGAGAAACTTAGGATACCTATGGTAGTCAATTATCAAATTTAGCTTATAACGTATTACCTCTCCAAGTTCAATACTTTAAAACCAATTGTACGTATCTATGAAGCACATCAATGTAACACAAAGGAATCAATCTATGACATTAAATTAGTAACAAATAACTATGCATATGTACAAGTTACACTACCCAAACAAGTAAATAGCTAGCACTACAACCCATGTTCCCTCACAATAAAACATTCCCAATTACTCACATGAAATCATGCATGCCAATGCAGGGATGGTCAAGAGACACTCACACTCAGAAATAAGCTCCAATATATGTGCATCAAATACCATAGTCTTGCCCTTTTTTCTCTATCTTAGCTTTCAGACATTAGGTTAGGGTTACTATAGGACTTTCCTCAGCTTGTAATGTAGGCTTGGGGGCTGGTATGATACATATGTGGATATTTAGAGTGACTAGGCCTCCTTGGCACTACACTTACATTGGGGGTCCACTTATCAATCAATTTCTTTTATTTCCCCCTTATTTCTTCCTTTTTACTATTTTATTGCACATTCAAGGTGGGTGTGGTTTCTTTTATTCTTTTTTTTTCTTCTTTTTCACAATTTTCTTTTTTATTTACTTTTTCTTTTGCTACCACACCCAGCCCTACTCTCTTTTTCTCTTGTTTTACCCTTTTTCATACCCACTTTATATTACGCACCCCTATGATAGTCATCCTCAACTTAGGAGATTTACCTGAGTTGAGGTGCACAATATCCAAGGAGGACCAGGGCTAAAATAGATTCATCGCAACACAAATAGGAAGGTGAAAGGTGTAACAAGAAAATAGGCTATAAGGCTTAAAAATTGGGATCAAAGGATACAAATTAACACATGGAAGGTCATTTAGGCTAAAAGTGGACTAACATAAAAAAAATGGCCTATGATCCTTTCCTAACTAAATTTCCTACAACCTAGACAAGACTAACGGGGAAATTTCTGGATTCAACATACAAAGGGAACTAAGTAATATCTCACACACACATGGCACAGGGTCACATCAAAAGCTAATACCTATCTAGTTCATGCAATTGTTAGAAATAATTATCATGTCCCTAATCATAATGCCATAACAAAATACACAATAGTCACATATATATACATATAACACAGTTTAAAACAAACTTTCTAGAGGGGTATCAATTTTTAACATATTATCAACTGCCTTAGATACTCATTTTTATCCTAGTTAAACATAAAACATCACGAAACAAAACATTATATGCCAAAACATGTCGGCTCTACTAAGAACAGGATTCTGGGAAAAAAGTAAAGGCAAAAAAAAAAAACCCAAGAGGACATCAAGACCCATAAGCAGGCCCACCCTCAACTTAAGAGATGCATTGTCCCTAATGCATTAAGCCGCTACAAAGAAAGAGAGTTAGAAATATACCTGCAGCACCATAAGTGTAGAGATCTGACATCATTCATGAACATAAATACAAATAACAAAATACCTTGGGTTGCCTACCAAGCAGCGCCTATTTTAATATTGCGGTATGATGTGGCTATGTTGGCTACTCAGACTTCACCAACAAGCCCATGGGAACCTTGATTACTCAGACTTCATCAAGGTAGCCCAAGAATTGGTCTCCAGTTTTCTTTTTCCACTTTAAAATTATGAATTTCACCCTTAATTATTTTTCTAATTTGCTGGTATGTTCAAGGGATAGTGGTATAAAGTAAAAACCCTAAGAAATAGATGTTGCCTATTGTACTTCTTGGCCCTTACGTGAGGAATGTAATTCTGTGATTTTGGCTCAACAAATTCAAGAATATTGACATATATTTCTTCTTTATTGTACCCTTCTTCAGGTTTGGATGGCTTGATTAAAATCTGACTATCCAAACACAATGTAGAAAAATGTTTAGAACGAGGTCCAATACGTGCTAACTCAAGAACTGTATCATTATTTACATCCCGAGATAGATCTAGTATGTTCTCCTTAATAGTGACACTATCCATAATAGTATGAGAAATTTTTGACTCCTACAATTTCAGCTCCTCAAGTTGGCTTCTCAGAATTTTTTCAGTCTCACACCACCCATAACTAAGTTGTTGGGCATTACACACAGCAGCTTTTGCATCCAACTCTAATTGTAGGTGGTGAATATCCAAGCTAAACCTATCAACCTTTTGAATAAGCTCATGATTTTTGTGGACAAGGTGTGTCAATGTTTCCAAAAGGCTATCCTTGTGTTCACACACTATATCTACCACACTTTTGCAATAACTCACTCTATCAAACGGATAAGGGTCAATAATAAAGAAGTCTTCATCACTCCATACTTCATCTGGCAAAGTTATCGTATAAAGAAGAGTAGGCATACACTAGCGTATGAACAAAGAATAGTTGAAAATAAAACCTGACAACTTCAATAATTCCAATTACTCAATCTAAAATTATATTGCCCAGCAATGGTTCCAAAATTTGATAACGCCGAAACAACTGCTCTTAGAAAGATAAAGCGGTTGCTATCAAATATAGTTACCCAACTAGGTTGGTGTCGATCCCATATGAAATATGTCAAATATCTTGCTTGAACTTGTTGAAATCACTAGGCAGTGCAAAAAAGTTAAAAGGGGAATTTGTAGTAACTAGCAAAAAGTAACAAGAATTAGATGGTTTTGGTTGTAAACAATCTAAGATGAACACTAGGCTTGTGTTTCTCTTGGATTCTAACTCTGTAGATTTATCATACACTGTCGAACTATTTCAATCCTTGCATGAAAAATTTGATAAGTTATGTACCATCAACTGTCTTATGGACTCATTGACAGATTTCATCCTTTACCTCTTGAGTCTCAGGATGTCTCTTTACTAACCTTTACACTAAGTTAACTATCATCTTTTGAGTCATAAGTTATTTGATGAGAGATAATCATCTTACGTGGATGCTACTGATTAGCCTAGATCGATAATTAATCTCCAAATTACTATTATGATCTTTTTTTCCTACTCTCTACCTCTCTTGTGAAGAAAGTAGCGAATATAGGCAGGTTCTTAACATTGGCCACCGCTAAGAAATCAATAAGAATAAAGAAAATCCAATACATGTAAGAATCTTTATTTAGAATGACTTAAAACTTTCTCTACGTCGTTAATCTGCCAGGGTTCCTACAACCCTAGACAAGGGAATTACCCGCTCATAGTTATGAGATAAATCATAGAATCCATAAACAAAATAATATAATCAATCTCACAATAACGAAAGAAGAAATACCAAAGTCTTAAATTGAATAACAAACCACAAACAACAAGATCCCAAGATTTCAAGTCAATCCTCAAATCAAAAGAAATTTTGAATAATGTAGACTTAGCCCCAAAGGGCATCTCTCAACTCTCTAGATTAAAGCCTCTAAGAATACAAAAAGGGTATTTATAGATTACAAGAAAACCCTAGAATTCAAGTCCTAAATAAAATAGGAAAAGTTAATGAAACCTACATAAAAATGACTAAAAACATCATAGACGTGTATATAGGTTACATGGAAACCCTAGAAAATAATTTTGAAATAATTTGGATATAGAATTTGGTGACTACTTACTAAGGCACCTACAAACCATAGTGACACGACCCAAACCAGGGCCTGGCCGTGTCAGGTATCTCAAATCTAACTAGGGCCAAAGACCACCCCCAATACCCAAATCATTGACCACCTTACACCCTATATCAGATGAATTTTGAACATAAATAAGATAAGAGAATATTAATTTAAATACATTATGATAAGTCTATAACCAAAACCAACCAATACCGCCTATGTCCACAGTAGTCCAACAAAACCTCTAATCAAAACCAAAGAATATCCAGTCTAGACATGCCTTCGACCATAGCTAAAACTAAGACCAAAAGAAATAGTAAAGACATAAAAACTACAACATAAAATGGAGTCTTTCGAAGTATTAAAGTTCACCACTTCAGTCTGACTCAAAAGTTATCAGCGAATCACCTAATCATTGAGCAAGAGTAGTAGAAGTATGGCCAGTTCCTGCATTGCATGTGGATACATCATTTAAAGATGTTTAGCGGGTGAGCAGTATCATGTAACTCTGGGATAATGATAAAGTAATGCCATTAATTCAAAACCAAGTCAAACCAATACACATAACCATATGCAAATATATATATATATACACACTATGTCAGGAAAGGGAACAACTCTAGCATACACTTTGAAACCTTAACTTAGGTTTTGAAGCGTTACCATCATAATCCACCTAGGGGCTATATGGGTCCAGTATTACACCCTGGACAGGCCCCAGTGTGTGTTAGCCACACAAATCAGAGATATCATAGATGGTCGAGGATTTCCTTGTACCCCTTACCCTCCATGATACCTATATATGTCTATACAATTGGGAGACTCCCTTGTACCCCAAAAAAACTTGGTCATCAATACCAACCTCATATCGGCAAACACGAGTTTTCAGTATTTGTCCTTCAGACTCACACATTCACGACTAGCTAGCACAACCCCCATTATTGCCCAATTTTAAACATTTATCATATAACCTAACCACAAATTCTAGGAGCCAATTATTAATACATTATTAAGTGGTATCATCATACCGACTATAGCTTGGAAACAATGTCATTAAGCCAACACTTCGAGATTCCCGTGTACCCCACAGTCTCTATCATAAAAGTCACTTGAGGGATTCCCATGTACTGCGTAATGTTTTCAAGACCATTGCCATAAAATTAACTAATTATGCCATGCATTAATGTCAAGAAACAAATCAAACCAAGTGATAATGTGTATTCTAAAACCAATTATGCAAGTGGGTTGGGGTTGTTACCAATTTCCATACCAAACCAATTACTTTAGGGATTCCTTTAAACCCTTATGTCCATGATTTATCAATTTAGGGATTCCATTATACCCATGTTCATCCACCATTCACATACACCCCAAAGCATTTATCAACCATAAATTTAAGCAAAATGATTTCATAAATATTATCGAAGAAGTATTTAAATAGTTTATCTTCAAAACCCTCAACCCATAGCTCAAAACCCAATAATAAAACCATGTAGACATTATCCAATCATTCCATTCGAAAAATACAAGTATAGGGGAAGAGTAACATGCTTTAAACACCAATAAATTTGGAGAGAAATCACCCTTGAAATCCCTAATTTATCAACCTCTTGGAAACCCTGGCTTGACTTGCTTGAGGGAATAGAGAGAGTCGTTTGGAGTGTTTGAGAAGCTACTTGGATTTTTTAGTGCTAATAACACCCAAAATGGTTAGAAGACATGGTTTTCAATTTGGTTAAGAGGGGAAACGTCCAGAATGCCCTTAACTTAAAAGATGGAAAAGAGCCTCCTTTGACTATGAGTCAACCATTGACTCATAACCACACCTTATGACTCTTCACCATAAGTTTTAACCAAGATAGTGACTAATATCCCCATATAATGTCGACCTTATGACTCAACCAACCCACTCGTAATGAGATCCTATGACTCGTATGGTCTAGTTGTAGCCAACACAGAACCTAAATGGGTTAAATACTAAAATCTTACAATTTGTACCCAACTACTCGTCATGATTCTTTATGACTCATGGCCCCAAATTGTAATGAAGGCAATGACTTGGGACAAACTTCTGGGACAACTTATGACTTAGTCCGTACAAACCGTAAGATGTCTTGATAACTAGTTGAGAGTCATTCATACTGATAGCAGAACTTAGCCAATTACTCTCTATTTTTGTTATGACTTGGTTCCCTAGGACACTTAACCATACCCTACGACTCGTACGATAAGTCATAGACAAGACAGTGAGCTTAAAGCTTAAGGAATTTTCAAGGGCTTAGAACCCAGGGTATTTCACATAGGTACTACCTATGGATTATAAGTTGTCCTTGGTAAGTGCCCTGACCTCCAAAAGTGATTAAAACTCTCTGGACGTCATGGTTATACAACCTACTCTGGAATTGATATGACCTAACCGAGGGCCTTATCGTAATGAGCATCCCAAGTCCAACTACGACTCGGGACCACCCTCAATACCTAACCCAACCGTCAATGTATACCCTAAGTCTGATGAATTCTAAATATATAACAAGATAGCATTATTACATAATCTAAGATTCTAGTATAGGTCTATATCTGTGACCGCCCAAATGAGTTCAATCATCCGATACCTAACCGATAACCAATACCAACAAATCCACAATCCAAACCATAACCATATGAGTTCCATAATAATTATATATAGTCCCAAAATAAAAAAAGGATGGAACAACTAACAATATAGTCAATCAGTATCAGCCCCAATACCCAATGCCAATACTAAGGATGACACCTCTACCGATCCCGCCCATCCAACCCATAGTAGTTCTACAAAATCCTCTAACTAAAAGATAACCAATATCTGATTGGGATATTCCCCCAACAATAGCCAAAACCAATATCCATGAATAAATTAAAGTATCAAATATCATCCACAAAATAAAGCCTTTTGGAAAGATGAAAGCTCACCACTTTAATCCTATAGCTGATCTCGAAGTCTGGTCTCTGTGTAGGAGGAGTAAAATGGTTGGTTCCTGAATCACATGGGGATACAGCTACCAGAAGACAGGTTAGCGAGTGAACTCTAGCATGAACTCAGGATAAGGATAAAATAATGTCATTTAACAAAACCAAGTAAACCATCCATATGCATACAAACTATACATATATAAATATATATTCATGTCGAGAAAGAAAACTGGGTTTAGCAAGCATTTAAAATCATTAACCTGGTTATGTGTAGCTTAACCATCCTTAACCACCCACAAGCTATATGGGTCCAGTGTAACCCCCTGAATGGTCCCTTATGCATGTAGCCGCACGAACCGGAGATACCATTAAGTAGGGGATTCCCAAGTACCCTTACCCTTCATGATACATATGTATAGTGTACTTAGAGGATTCCCATGTACGTCATAGTATCATATAAGGTATCCATAAACTACCTCTCATGTCAGCAAATATGAGTTTCCAATGTTCATTCAATGAACTCCCATCTTCACGGTTAGCTATCACACCCCGCTATTATTTCCCAATTAAAACCATTTCCAACCAACTAAACCATTGTTATTAACCGAGGCTATACATAGTGGTAGCGTCATACCGAGTATAACTTGTAAGTATTATCATTAGCCAAACCTTTTTTAGATCAAGGGATTCCCATGTACCCTTAGATCACATTATCCAATTAACTTGGGGGAGTCCCATGTACACTACAAGTGTTCTATTATTATGATTACTTGGGAGATTCCATTTTACCCCACAAGAATAATTGTCAAACCCAAAACAATTCTATTTTGACTATTTCAAACCATTTAACCATTTAGGGTTCTGTTACCAAGCTTAACCATTCAAGGTTCCATTACCAAGTTTAAACCATGCATAAGTTCCATTAAAATCTAACAATGTAGTGAAAACATTCTTATAGGCATTTTATCAAACATATTAGGGGCATAATATTTCCAAAATCAAAGCCAATTATCAAATAATCATTCCCATGCAACCAATTATCCAAAACCATCAATAAAGCATATAAAAGCATAATTAAGACATGGGAAAAGCATAACCAAGCATTTATAACAATAAACTCCAAATTATAATTGAAAACCCAAAACCATACAATAATCAAACCATAGAAATATTGTATAAGATTATGCCTTTTGTTGGAACTAATAATGAGGGAAGAGAATATCCCCTAAACTAAGAAGATGATAGAGAGAAACCACCAACAAAAGTCCTAAATTAATCCTTAAAATAAAACACTAGCTTCCCTTGCCTAAGAACTTTAGAGAGGATTAGAAAGGGTTTTTCTAAGTGTTAAAGAATAGAATAATAGGGAAAATAACCTCCCAAGTGAGTTAAAAGTCATAGGTGCTTACTAGGTTTAGTGTGGAAATATCCAGATTTCCCTCACTTAAACTACACCAAAATTTTGTCAGAGGGATACGAATATCCATATCAGTCGTACCCTTCAATACGAGTGGTACCCACCATTCGTACCCAAGGCTAGCTCCCTTGGACCCAACACTATCCAAGGTACAACCCACCTTAAATCATGTCGTATCCCATTATACAACTAGTACTCATGATCCGTACCCTTGGCAGAATAGAATCTAAAGAGAACTGAACATTTCCCACTTACGAGTCTATGGTATGACTCGTACCCTATCTTACGGCTCATGGTGAGCCACTCATACTGAGATAAAACTTAGTTTACCAAGTATAAGATTAAATGAAGGAAAGACCTAAACCAAACAACCCTTGTCCACCGATATGACTCATACACCCAAGTCGTATCCATTCCAGAAACCAAATCCAACCCACCAACCAACACTGGTCAACATACGACTAAACCATACCATTTGTATCCCAATGTATGAGTCATTTTCCCTAGCCGTATCCTATCCATAGACCAAAAATCAAAGAAATTTTCCAAGGGACAGAAACCCAGTGTGTTTCAAGCACCTACGAACCGTACCCATAGGTGCCCTTAGTAAGTGTTGAGGTCTTTTTTTTCCTACACCGGATCCTCTAGACTTTAAGTTATAAAACCTACTTAGTTACCTACTAAAGTAAGTGGCACCTACTCCTAGTAAGTTCCTAGTTTGGTGGCCCAAAACTTTAATTTTTCATCTTTTTCTTTTGTTTAGCATCCAAAATCTAGTTTTTCTTCTGTTTAGTATACAAAACCTAGTTTTTCTTTTGTTTAGCATCCACAACCTAGTTTCCTAAAAATTACTCAAAAAAAACATCAATTCCAATAAAATATCCATGAATGCATGAATATTCTCCAAGTTTAAGCATCGTAATTGCTATGAATTCATAGCACATCAACTAATATTTGATTTTTGACTAAAATATTATCTGAACTAAATTTATGAATCATGTATGCATACCAAGACATAAAATCAAATAAAGGACATAAAATTGAATAGATTGTTAAAAAGGAAAAATTACATCAAGTTAGAACTAAACTAGAAGAAAGAAGGTGTGGGTACTTGGTGATTATATCTTCTTTTGCTTCCCAAGTAGCTCCTTAAACTAGCTGATTATTCCAAGGAACATTCACCAAAGAAACTTACTAGTTTCTCAATGTACAAAGATGAAAGTTTAAGTGCTATAGAAATATTGCACTTTTGATGCTTAAAACGAGAAAAATATGTAAATTTCTGAGGTTATTTTGTTAGATATGATGCATTTTGGGTATGTTTTGCAGGAAATCATACTTTGGATGCTAAGTTAGCAAAAAGAATTTAAAAAAAAAGGTATTTTTGGCTACTTCTTGGAGCAATTATGGATGTGCGGGATACTTTTTGGCTTGTTCATGATCAAAGCATGTTCAAAAATCAAAGAAGAGCTAAAAAGATGACTCCCAACACTTACTAAGTCAACATGTGGACCGTAAGTAGGCAAATCAAGTGCCAAAAGTCCAAAATCCCATATTCAAATCCTGGTACATGTTCTCTGTACCTGCGCCCACCCTGCTAACTGCAGATACTACATGCGTCTAGGGTCAGGGTATAAGTATAAACCACATGTGGCCACTGACCTTGTTTCTCCTATTTTATTTGGGCTTTGGTTTTAGGGTTTCCTCGTGTACTATAAATACCCTTTATGTGTTTTTTAGTAGGAGTTATGCACTTTTAATACATAAAAATATATTTTGATTCCAAGATTTGATTATGATCTTGGGATTCTCTTGTATTGACTTCAGTTGATTAATTTATTCATAGTTGTGGGTTTTTATACTTCGTATCATTGCAATTTCATCTATTCTTTTGATTATGAATGCTATTGGTTTCTTCACAAGCATGACCATGTAAAACCCATAGCTAGGGTTGTAGAAACCCCAGAGGATTGACGAAGTAAGAGAAGTTTTGTTGTTATTCTGAACTGATACCCATGAATGTATTGCTTTATCTTTGTTATAATAGTTTTCTTAATGGGTGCACACATTAGGATCCTACCTATATATTGATACTTATACCAAAAGAGGAGTAGTGACTAGGAAAAGATAAAGACAATGGTAATTTAGAGTTTAGGTATCGATCCGTGCTTCTAGGTTTTATCTAAGTAAGATGGTTAGATTTCATCTAATAGCTAGAGACTTAAAAGGTAATAGTTAACTAGGATCAAGGTAAGGGTTAGTAAGGCAACATCTTGAGACTCAAATATAAATGGTGAAATCCTTTTGCTCATCCAAAAATTGTAGAAGGTACGTAACGTATTGATTCTGCATGTCAAGTATCAGGTTGGGTCAATAAAGCACAGTAATCCTACGGAATTGAGAAGCTAGGGGGACACAGTCCAAGTGTCACCTTTGACTAATTATAACCAAAGTTAATATAGTTACTCTCGAGATTACTACACAAAAACCCTCCATTTGCTTGTCCAGTTCGTCCCATTGACTGCAAGTGCTGATATCCATGATTCTATGTGTTCCCTTGGGATTCAACCCTATTATTTGTTGGGTTAATATATTTTGATAGCGACCGTATCATATTATGAGAGGAGGTGTAATTTGGATGTTATCAAAATTTAGCGTTATTGTCAAGGAAGACGATGTTGATTTTTAATTTGAAGTTGTTGTAGTTTATGGGTTTTCATTTTTTTTTTTGTTCTTAGTTGGTCATACACCTATGAATTCCTAGCACACAGAGTAGAAGGAATCCCTTACTCGCACTAAATCTGAATCCAAAGAAGATCCTACAAACACCTAATAGAATGTCTGAGTAGAAAAAAGATAAACTTCCTAAAGGAGTTCATGATGTTGTAACTCCCCTTCCTACCCAAGGAGAAGCATCTTAATGGTTAGGGAACTACCAAGAGGCTCTATCACTATATGGAATGAGTTACGTAGGAAATTCTTGAAGAGGTTCTTTCCTCCATCTAGAATGTTACAACTTAAGGATAAAATTTACAATTTTAGGCAACAAAAGTAAGAATCTATGTATGAGGCATGGTTCAAGTTCACGAAAAAACTGAGTATAGTACCCAATCATCGATTGTTAGGGATGAGCTAATTGGAGATACTTTATTGAGCCTTTACCATTAGCTCTAGAGCCATGGAAGACATCACATCTAGAGGATCTTTCATGAGACTACGCTGGGAGGAAGCCTCGAAAATGTTAGATCAGATCCCACTCACAAACCTAGGATGGAAAACTCGGGAGGCTAAGAGAGGATATTTGTTATTGGTGCCTCCTACAATTAGAAAGTAGTTGATGACACAGTAGCACAAGAGATTACATTGTTAAGAACTGATCTAGGGTACTAACAAAGCAGCTTGTAGTAATGACTTTCGAGAAAATAAACAAAGTAGAAGCACAGAGGTTAGCTTCCAAAGCTTGTAAGTCAGAATTAGAGGAGGAAACGAATTATCTAAATCATCAGATTGTGGGTTTTTGAGCCCAACGGCAAGGGAACCAAGGTCAAAACTACTATGTCAGATACAGAGACCATAGCAGAGAGTGATGTAACACCTTGATTTTCTGAACCAAAATGCTACACGGTGCTTATGACCCCGAAGGACCACAAGCTAACCCATGACTGATATCTGTACCTGTACACTGCATAATATATATGTAAAATGCAGAAACATGAACAATAGGCCATAAGGTTCAACTAAATAAAATATCTGACAAGTCATAACAACCATATGGGAAAACAAATACCCAAAACAACTGAAGTCTGAAATAAATTTGAACTAAATCTGAAAACCTCTAAATACTGTCTGAGCAAGGAGTTGAAGGAACATGCTAGTAACTAAATCTGTAAGCTGAGAGATAACTAAAGAAAATAAATAAAGTCAAATCATATCGTCCTCAAATAAAGAGGACTCACTGCAACTCTGTATACTAAAATGCAACTGCTACTGCTGATTTGGAACTCATGGCTCTAAATCTATGGTGTAACATAAAAGATAACACCATAGCATAAATGCATCAGTATAACTAAAAGTACTGAGTATACGAGTGAGGTAGGCTATATGCAAAAGGCCTTACATGCATGAGCAGTGCTAACTAAATGACTAGTATGAACGTGAGAGTGCAAACATGCATACATAGTAACTGAGATCGTGAATATGTGATATCTAGATCTGTATGTTAATACATGGTTTATTGATATCTAACATGACTAATACTGGAATTTTTGATAACATAGATGACTGTGTCGGACAATTCTGAATCTAATGGGACTACTTGAGTTCCGTACTGTAATTAAATTGACTGTATCTGACAGTCCTGGTATACTAAAATCTAGAGTACTATCTGAGTTCTTTTACTTAGACTAAACTAAAACTACGGGAGGTAGTTGTTTAACCAACAAGCCTCAAATGCGCTATAATAGCTGAGTTGGGGTCCAATCTGTGCCCTGATTAGAAGGATGTCAATACCGTACCACTGGTAAGTATAAGCTGTGAGTGACCCTTATCTGGCAGGTTACTCTAACAAGAACGGTGGGACCCTAGTCTGACAGTTCAAATCACCTCATCAACCTTAATCTGACAGGTTAAGATATCTCAACCTACGTTGGTTACGTAGTTCTAGAACACAAGGATGACTGCTAAGAATCACACTCTTATCTGGCAGGTGAGTTCCCATCTTTGAGTTCACTCGGTGCTAACTTTTACTCCCATCTTAAGAGATTGAACATGATTAACTGACTGTACATGGACTGAATAACTAACTTCTATTGACTGACGGAATACAACTATTATCTGAGAATTAACTGAAATCATGAGATTTTTGAGATTTGCTAAGTCATATGACTGTCTGAGTTCTATAGATTATGGCTTGACTGAGAGTATCATGTTAACATGACATGGCTCTAGGAAAATATCTATATTTTTTGAGTACAAGTACCCCCAGGACTCGATGGAAGGAAACTGACACACATGACTGACTTGATCATAAGAATAGAGTCCACAATTCACAATATCATAAGTAGGGGATTTCATACTACACTTGGTTCTCAACATCTTATACATGGAAGGGGATGCGCATAACATATATATACTCGTGTTGCTTCAATATCATGCTCATTCCATAGCACAACAATAACACACAACAATAACGTGGAGTTCATGTGCAATCATAAAGAATAGAACATAAGCTTGTCATTTAAGCACTATTAAGTCATAAAAACATGGATTCTATCATTCTTGGCATTTTATCAAACACCTTACATTCACAACTTTGGGCATAGGTGTACTTATCAAGTTGACAATCTTAATCCATCCAAAATTCATGGGTTTCAACTAACCTACTCACATGCTTCATGAAAAACACATCAAGATACAACCTTGAATCCAAACAACAATCATCAACATGAATATAGTCATAACACAACAAGGAAATCACAATTTATAATTTAAAACATGATTCTTGAGCTCCATGGATATAAGGAATCCATGAATGAACACTACGCATACCTTAGTGATTGAATCTTGAAAGAGATCTAATGTTTCTGAAGGTTCTTGAAGAAATTCTTATGCATGCCCTTGATTTTTATTAACTAGGGTTTAACCCCTTGGGTAGAGAATATTCTTGTTCTTAAGGAGATGATCTTGAAAGGAAACCCTAATCTTGTGGTTGAGAGTGTATGAGAGAGCTTTTTTTTATTTGAGATGTTTAACTAAAGAGAATGGAAGATAATACACTCCTTGAGGGTTATAAGTCATGGGAAGTGAAGGAAAAGACCAAACTACCCTTCCAAAAATGTCCCTCAATTGATGGAAAAAAATAGCTGACGACATTCGTGACAAGTCGTCAAGCTGGTGATAAGTCATCACGAAATATCGTCATAAAAAGGTGAAATTTTGATTTTCTGGTTAAGGTTGATGACATTGGTGATAGGCCATTAGGGGCATGATGAATTATCATAAAATGTCATCACTGGGGGTGGAAATCTACCCAGGGCTGACGATATTGGTGATAAGTCATCACGCTTGTGATAGCTTATCACGAATGTCATCACTCAGTTTCTTAGCCTGACATGCTGGAGTAAAATGGGCATAACGCCTTGCTCCAATATTGGATTTAGGAGAAATTGGTATAGTTGGAAAGATAATTCAATTATATATCTTTTAGTGGGTCATGAGCTCAGAAATTCATAGCATAATGAGAGATATGCTTGTTTGAAGTTGACTATACCAATATCCTTCTTAAGAATTCAATCGGTAAGGAAATGTTTTGATTCGTCTATTACCTAGGACACTTTTGAGGCCTTAATATGCATCAACCTTGATCATAGAACTACCAAAGCACTAAAATTTATTACTCATGAGTTTGAAGCATGATCCTAAAAATGTCTAAACTTTTAGGGTATTACAATATCCCCCCTTGGGAACATTTATCCTCGAATAAGACTGACTAAGATGAGATTACTAATGTACTGGCCTTGCTTAAGGGATGCAACATCTGAAACATGATGACATGACTGACCTGAATAATAAGCTGAATATATCTGAACATACTGAACATGCATATCTGATGCATAACTGACAAGCTAAACTCATGCATATCTGATGCATGATTATGTGACTGAACTGTTACATGTATGCATGACCGAATGCAATGATATTTAGTACCAAATTCATAATTGGAATTCTAAACATGAAACTAAATAAGCTTAAGAAGAACTATTACCTTGAGCTTAATCTGAATTGGTAGAGAAGAGGAAAGGATACTTGGTATACATATCTATTTCTTCATCCTAAGTAGCTCCCTCAATGGACTAGTTTCTCCAAAGAACTTTGACTAGAGGGACTTCTTTGTTCCTCAGTCTACGAGTCTGATAGTCTTGAATTTTGACCGGGATATTTTCATAAGAGAGGTTGTTCTGGATATCCATGCTCTGAGTAGGGACTACAATTGAAGGGTCACCTATGCACTTCTTGATCAAAGAGACATGGAAGACTGGATGAACTGAAGCTAGATCTGGAAAAAATTCGAGCTTATAAGCTACCTTGCCTAAGTGACTGAGAATTTTTAATGGACCGATATATCGGGGACTGAGCTTTCCCTTCTTGCCGAATCTCTTCACCCACTTTATAGAAGAGATTTGAGATAGATAAAATCATCAACTTTGAATTCTAGATCCTTTCTACGAATGTCTACATAAGACTTTTGTCGGCTCTACGCAGCCCAAAATCTTTCTCTGATTAACTGAACCTTCTCTAAGGTATCAAACACGAAGTCAGGCCCTATGACTGAGGCCTCACTAGCTTCAAACCAACCGATCGGAGATTCGCACCTCCTACCATAGAGAGCTTTGAATGGAGCTATCTGAATACTGGAATGATAGCTATTATTGTATGCAAACTCAATCAAATGCAAGTGATCATCCCAACTTCCCTTGAAATCAATTGTACACGCCCTTAGCATATCTCCTAGAGTCTGAATGGTCTTTTCTGCTTGACCATCTATTTGAGTATGAAAAGTTGTACTAAGATGTACTTGGGTACCAAGACCCTTTTGGAAAAATTTACATAAGCGATCGGTGAACTGGGTACCTCTGTCTGATACAATAGATAGTGGAACACCATGTAATATGACCAACTCCCTGATGTAGAGTTTAGTGCAAACCTCGGCTGAATAAGAGGTATGGACTAGAAGAAAATGATCTGACTTGGTCATCCTATCTATAATGACCCAAACTGAATCGTGTTAATGACGAGTTTGAGGAAAACCCATCACGAAGTCCATGTTCAATTCTTCCCACTTCCAAGTAGAAATAGTGAACTCTTGTATGGAACCACTAGGATTCTGATGCTCTATCTTAACCTTCTGAGATATAGAGCACTTAGCCACAAAAACTGCAACATCTTTCTTCATCCCACCCTACTAATAGATCTCCTACAATTCACGATACATCTTTGTGGCCCCTGGATGAATAGAGTATCGCGCACTATGTGACTCTGTAAGAACCCGCTGCCTCAAGTCATCCACTTCTGGAACACAGGGACGACCCTGAAAATGAAGGACACCAACTCCTCTTTGGGATAAAACCTCAACCTTATGATCTCTGATTGACTCTTTTAGCTTTACAAGGATAGGATACCTATCTGTCTTTTCTTTCACCTTGGAAACTAGAGATGATTCTAAACTACTCTAAATACATACACCACCCTCTGAAGAATCGACTAAGCGAACACCTAGTCTGGCAAGCTGATGGATTTCCTGAGCTTTCTTTTTGCTATACTCAACGTGAGAAACACTACCTATGGAGAATCTACTAATAGCATCGGCCACAACATTGGCCTTTCCTGGATGGTAAAAGATACTCATGTCATAATCTTTCAAGAACTCTAACCACCTTTTCAGATGAATATTAAGATCTTTTTAAGAAAAGACATAATGGAGACTCTTATGATCTGTGAAGACATCTACATGAAGTTTTTATAGATAATGCTTCTAAATCTTTAAGGAAAATACTATGGCTGCTAACTCAAGATCATAAGTAGAATAATTCTTATCATGGGGCTTTAACTGTCTGGAGGCGTATGCTATGACCTTACCATGTTGCATGAGGACACAACCTAGACCCACTCTGGATGCATCATAATACACTACGAACCCATCTGAACCATCTGGAAGAGCTAGAACTAAAGTTGAGGTGAGTCGAGTCTTCAACTCCTAAAAACTCTTCTCGCAAGAATTTAACCACTGAAATTGGACCTTCTTTTGAGTCAATCTGGACATAGGGGATGCAATAGAAGAAAATCCCTCAACAAACCATCTATAATAGCCAGCCAAACCCAAGAAACTCTTAATATCTGATGGAGATATAGGGTGAGGCCAGTTTTTTACCACTTTGGTCTTCTAAGGATCTAATCTAATGCCACCGTCGAAAATAATATGGCCAAGGAATGCTACTGACCTTAGCCAAAACTCGCACTTACTGAATTTGGCAAATAGCTGGTGATCTCTAAGGGTCTGAAGAACAATTCTAAAATGGTCTGCATGGTCGCGCTCTATGTGAGAATAGACCAGGATATCATCTATAAAGACTATGATAAATATGTCCAAGTACTACTTGAACACATGGTTTATCAAGTCTATGAAAGCGACTGGGGCATTGGTAAGACCAAAGGACATGACTAAACACTTGAAGTGACCATACCAAGTATGGAAAGCTGTCTTCGAGATGTCATATTCTCTAACTCTGAGCTGATGATAGCCTAATCTGAGGTCTATCTTGGAGAAATAACTGGCACCCTAAAGTTGGTCAAATAAGTCATCTATCCTAGGAAGAGGATACTTTTTCTTGATCGTAACTTTATTGAGCTGATGTTAATCAATACACATCCTGAGAGAACCATCTTTCTTGAGCACGAATAAGACTAGTGTGCCCCACAGAGAAATATTAGGTTTAATGAATCCCTTATCTAAGAGATCCTTCAATTGTTTTTTCAGTTCTCTGAGTTCTGTTGGTGCCATTCTGTATGGCAGAATAGAAATAGGTTGAGTATTTTGAATAAGGTCAATGCCGAAGTCTATTTACCTTTTGGAAGGAATGCCTAGAAGATCTTCAGAAAACACGTCTGAATACTCATTTACAATTGGGATTGATTTAAGACTGGGAGATTCTAAAACAGAGTCTTTATTATGAATGAGATGAGAAACACATCCCTTAGATATTATTTTCCTTGACCGAAGGTAGGAAATAAGTTGAACCCTGAAAGATAAAGTATTACCCTTTAACTCTAGGACGGACTCATTTGGGAATTGAAACTGAACTATCCTGTTTCTGCAGTCCACTGAGGCATAGTAGGAATGAAGCCAATCCATGCTGAGAATGACATCAAAATTAGTTATCTCTAACTCAACCAAATCTGCTGAAGTGGCTTTTTGAAATATCATAACTGGGCAGTTCTTGTATACCCACTGAGCTATGATGGTTTTACCCACTGGGGTAGAGACTGAAAAAGGCTCTGCTAAAATTTTACGACTAATTCTAAAAGCTCTTGCTATATAAGAAGTAACAAAAGACAAGGATGCACCTGGATCTAGCAAAGCATAAACATGAACATGGAAAATCTGCAATGTACCAGTAACGATATCAGGAGAATTTTCCTGATCCTGTCGGGTCTAAAGAGCATAAAGTATATTTGGGCGTTGCCCACTAGTAGCACTAGAAGTGGCCCCCTGCTTATTTGGGCGACCGGACTAGGATGTGGAATAATTCTGCTGACCCTGCAGACCTGACTACGGACACTCTCTAACCCTGTAGCCTAGCTTTCCACAACTGAAACAAACATTGCTACCAGCTCCAGGTACCCTTGTGGTTCAAGTTATACACAGGGGGTTAGTTCAAGCACTGCTAACACTGCTCTGAGACTTAGAGCCTGGTGTTCGTTGGTTGCCATCTTTGAATTTTAGCACTGAGGCACTGGCAGAAGAAGGAGCTGGAACTGCTGTCTTAGGATGAAATTATGAACATTTTCCTCCTTCTAATTTGGGTTGAGCAAACCTATAACTGCCTGACCTTGCTCTATTGTTCTGCCTCTCCCTAGTCCTAATCTTCTGGTTCTCTATTTGCTAAGAATAGGTTATGAGATTGGGTAAATTCATGTCATTGTTCATCATCGTAAACCTACACTTATTTACCATGCTATCATTCACCCCTGACACAAACTTGCTCATCTTAGCCCTTTGTCTGCAACCACATGAGGAGCATATCTAGCTAAATGAGTAAATCTGAGAGAGTACTCTTTAACCGTCATATTTTCCTGCTTGAGGTTGATGAACTCTAGAACTTTTGTCTTCCTCAGCTCTTGGGGAAAGAATCTATCTAAAATAGTCATGACAAATTCCTCCTACTCTATAGGACCTGTATTCTCTAACCTCTCAGACTTCCACTATTTTTACCAAGTATGAGCAACATCTTGTAAGTAGTATGCGGCTAACTCAGCACTCTGACAAGAAGTAACTCCCATGATGTCTATGACCTTTTATACTTGGTTAATGAATTCCTGGGGGTCTTTATCAGACTTAGACCTGAAGAAAAATTAACGGTTCATTCGGTTGAAGTCTCAAATCTTAGTTGCGGTTGAGTTGGCCACTGGATTGGACGGAATAGCTGGTGGCCATTATTCTTGGGCATCCACAGACTGAGCAAGAGTGGTAAATATGGTCTTGAACTCCGCATAAGAAACATTATCACACAAAGGTTCTTTGGGCTGAGGGGCTGATTGATTTCTTCTCTTAGGAAACATGTTCTGAAATAAAGAAAAAAAGTGGATTAGACTGAGAGACTGACTTGTAATTATGTTGACTGGCATAACATGAATACTGAAAGAGGGGAAACTATTCTTAAAACATCTCATAGCCTCGCACATAAATATGTCGTGCAACACACCCATGTACAAGACTCAACTAGATACAGCTTTCAGACTTCCTAGGACTCTATTAAACCTTAGGCTCTGAGACCAAGTTTGTAACACCTTAATTTTCTGAACCAAAATGCTACACGGTTCTTATGACCCTGAAGGACCACAAGCTAACCAATGACTGATATCTGTACCTGTACACTAAATAATATACATATAAAATGCGGAAAACATAAACAATAGGCCATAAGGTTCAACTAAATAAAATATCTAACAAATCATAACACCCATACGGGGTAATAAATACCCAAAACAATTGAAGTTTGAAATAAATCTGAACTAAATCTAAAAGCCTCTAAATACTGTCTGAGTAAGGAGTTGAAGAAACATGTCTCCAACTAACTCCTTAAGCTGAGAGATAACCAAAAAAATAAATAAAGTCAAATCATATCATCCTCGAATGAAGAGGACTCACTGCAACTCTGTGTACTGAAATGCGACTGCTACTAGTAATCTGGAACTCATGGCTCTGAACCTATGGTGTAACATAAAAGAAAGCACCATAGCGCAAATGCGTCAGTACAACTGAAAGTACTGAGCATACGAGTGAGGGAGGCTATATGCAAAAGGGCTTAGATGCATGAGCAGTGCTAACTAAATGACTAGTATGAATGTGAGAGTGCAAACATGCATACATAGTACTTGAGATCGTGAATACATAATATCTAGATCTGTACGCTAATACATAGTTTATTGATATCTAACATGACTAATACTGGAATTTCTAATAACATGGATGACTGTGTCTGACAGTCCTAAATCTAATGTGACTTCTTGAATTCTATACTGTAATTGAATTGACTGTATCTGACAGTCCTGGTATACTAAAATCTAAAGAACTATTTGAGTTCTTTTACTGAGACTGAGGCTGAAACTGTGGGATGTGTTGTTTAACTGACATACCCCAAATGGGCTATAATAACTAAGCTGGGGTCCAATTTGTGCCCTGATTAGAAGGGTATCAATACCACGCCACTAGTAAGGACAAGCTGTGAGTGACCCTTATCTGGCAGGTTACTCTAATGAGAATGGTAGGACCCTGGTCTGATAGGTCAAATTACCTCATCAACCCTAATCTGATAGGTTGAGATATCTCAACCTACGCTGGCTACGTAGTTCTGGAACACAAGGATGACTGCTAAGAATCACACCCTTATCTAGAAGGTGAGTTCCCATCCTTGGGTTCACTCGGTGCTAAATTCTACTCCCATCTGAAGAGATTGAAAATGATTTACTGACTGTACATGGACTAGGTAACTAACTTCTGTTGACTGATGAAATAGAACTATTATCTGAGAATTGACTGAGATCATGAGGATTTTGAGATGTCCTGAGTCACATGACTGTTTGAGTTATATAGATCATGGCTTGACTGAGAGTATCATGATAACATGACATGGCTCTAGGCTCACAGCTATATTTTTTGGGTACAGGTACCCCCAGGACTCGATGGAAGGAAACTCACACACATGACAGACTTGATCATAAGAATAGAGTCCACAATTCACAATATCATAAGTAGGGGATTTCATACTACACTTGGTTCTCAACATCTTATACATGGAAGGGGATGCGCACAACATGTATATACTCGTGTTGCTTCAATATCATGCTCATTCCATATCACAATAATAACACACAATAATAATGTGGATTTCATGTGGAATCATAAAGAATAGAACATGAGCTTGTCATTTAAGCACTATTAAGTCATAAAAACATAGATTCTATCATTCTTGGCATTTTATCAAACACCTTACATGCACAACTTTGGGCATAGGTGTACTTATCAATTTGACAATCTTAATCCATCCAAAATTCATGGGTTTCAACTAACCTACTCATATACTTCATGAAAAACACATCAAGATACAACCTTAAATCCAAACAACAATCATCAACATGAATATAGTCATAGCACAACAAGAAAATCACAATTTATAATTTAAAACATGATTCTTGAGCTCCATGGATGAACACTACACATACCTTAGTGATTGAATCTTGAAAGAGATCTAATATTTTTGAAGGTTCTTGAAGAAATCCTTAGGCTTGATCTTGATTTTTATTGACAAGGGTTTAACCCCATTGGGAGAGAATGTCCTTGTTCTTAAGGAGATGATCTTGAGAGGAAACCCTAATCGTGTGGTTGAGAGAGTATGAGAGAGCTTCTTTTTTTAGATGTTTAACTAAAGAGAATGGAAGATAATACGCTCCTTGAGGGTTATAAGTCATAGGAAGTGAAGGAAAAGACCAAAATACCATTATAAAAATATCCCTCAATTGATGGAAAAAAATAGCTGACGACATTTGTGACAAGTCATCAAACTAGTGATAAGTCATCACGAAATGTCGTCACAAAAAGGTAAAATTTTTATTTTCTGGTTAAGGTTGATGACATTGGTGATAGGCCATCACAGGCATGATGAATTATCACAAAATGTCATCACTGGGGGTGGAAATCTACCCAGGGCTAACGATATTGGTGATAAGTCATCACGCTTGTGACAGCTTATCACGAATGTTGTCACTCAGTTTCCCAGCCTGACATGCTAGAGTAAAATAGGCATAACTCCTTGCTCCGATATCATGTTTTTGCAAAATTGGTATCGTTGGAAATATAATTAAATTATCTATATGTTCGTGGGTTATGATCCCATAAATTCATAGCATAACGAGATATATCCTCATTTTAAGTTGACTATACCAATATCCTTCTTAAGAATTCAATCGATAAGGAAATGTTTTGATTCGTCTATTAGCTAGGACACTTTTAAGGCCTTAATATGCATCAACCTTGATCATAGCATTACCAAAGAACTAAAATTTATTTCTCATGAGTTCGAAGAATGATCCTAAAAATGTCTGAACTTTTAGGGTATTACAAGCGAGATGGTGACTAAGAAAGAAAGATGACTACAGAGAGAAGGGAGATAGGTACATTCCACCTAGAAGACAAGAAGCATAATCTAGAAAGAAAGAATTACTGGCTAATTAGATGAAGGGTCTAGAGAATTAAGAGATTGGCCTTAAGAAGATTAAGGCCAACAATTTAGGATTGACCTAGAAGGTCGAATCACATGCCACTGCTATCAAGCAATTAGAGCACCAATTTGGGCAGATGTCAAAAACTCTGAACCATAGGCAGTTGGTACCCTTCTGAGAAATACTGTACAAAATATAGAAAATGATGGTCATGTACTTGCTATTACTATGAGGAATGATATCACTACTATGGATTCGCCATGACCTACTGAAGAAGCTAATGATAATGAGACACATGTTGTTGAGTTCGAGAATATAATAGGTGATAAAGGTAATGCTATTAAAGACAAAGGTAAGGGTCTAATCATTAATCCAAAAGACAGACAAATTCTAAGACTACCCCTACCTTTTCCTCAGAGATTGAAGCAAAAAAAGGGAAAGGTAAGTTTAAGTGATTTATTAAGATGTTGAATGAATTATGCTTGAACATACCTCTTCTTGAAGAGTTAGAGAAGATTCCTGGATATGCTATATTAATGAAATAATTGGTCATAAGGAAGAAAGGAGCGACAATTAATGATGTTAATGGTGTGCACCACTACAGTGTTGTCACGACTAGGTCTTTGGTAGAAAAAGGGTGACCCCAGAGCATTCACTATACTATGCACTATCAGGAAATCCTGATTTTCTAAAGACTTCTATGACTTAGCAGCTAGAACTAATATAATGTCGCTGGTCGTATTCAAGCAATTAGACTTGAACCTTCAAGAATCGACTTTGATGCAGTTGTTGATGGCTAACTGTACGGTGAAGAAACCTATTGGAATCTCTTTTGATATGATCATGAGGGTGGATAATTTTATCTTTTTGGCTAACTTTATCATCCTAGACCACGAGGTTGACATCAAGATGCCTATTATATTGGGAAGACTATTTATAGCCATAGGTAGAGCTATGGTTGACATGGATAAAGGAGAGCTGAAATTCAGAGCCAATGGTGAGGAGGATACATTAAACATCTGAAAGTCAATGATGCATCCAACTGATATGAGGGTATTGTCGGTGAATAATTGCATTGATGACGCTAAAGGATACTCTTCTGGGTATCTTCATAAATTTTAAGTAGTCAAGATACTTTTATCGTAATGCGACATTAAATTAAGTGCTGAGTAGGAGGCAACCTATTATTTTTAGTATTCATATTTTTGTTGTTTTCCTTTCTGTAGGTTTTTAGCTCTTGGATTGTAACACCCGATAAATTCGAGCTAGACTTTGAAGCATCATTCTTGCATATGTTGACTTTAACCCCATGAATTTCTATCAAATACACGAGTTAAATCCTCTATCCTAGTGTGTGAAGTGATATCAAGGTGAAAAAGGTTCATAAGAATCACGTAGAACAAAGTTGATCTAAGATCCTTTGATTCGTCCAAAGTTTGGTATTCGATTCTTCAGGGGTACACTTTGAATGTGTATAAATTTTTATAGACTAATAATTTTGCAGCTTAAGACCCAGAAAATGTTAGATAATTGAATCAGCTTACCAATGATACCAATTTTGCCTAAATTTGATACTCGAGTGAAAAGTTATAGAATTTTTCGTATGACGTGATAAGTTATCACGATTACACAGCTAGGCGATGCCTATAGCAGTGGAACCAATACCGCTCAGTGGTAAACCTCAAAATTGGGATTGTCCAAAATAGTAGGTCATCATTATTATACCTCTCAGCGGTGCCTATAGCGGTGGAACCAATACCGCTCAGTGATAAGCCTCAAAATTGGGATTCTGCTGAAACTTTTAATTTCCCAGGGATAGTTTGGTCTTTTCCCATGGCCCAATCCATAAAAACATATGATTAAAGTTCCCAAAAGCATTTTTGGTTATCTTTTATTCAAATTCCCTTAATTTAAAACCATTCTCTCTCAAGAACAAACCCTAGCCCCTCAAATATTCAAGCTCAAGTTCAAGAAAACCATCAAGATCCTTCAAGAATTCTTCAATTAAGGTATAGATGTTCATTCATGGGTTCCTTTCACCTATGGAGTCTAAGAAGCCAATTTCAAATTTAAAAGAATGATTTTTACATGTTATCATGAATTTTAACCATGAATTCCCCACGAATTTCGATTCTATATTATGTTTATACATGATTTGTTGTTGAAGTTAAACCTACACATTTGAATGATGCTTACTCATTGGTTTGTACCTTAAATTATGATTCAGTATCGAAATCATGATATTACTACATGTTTAAAAGTATTCCCATGTTTAAACCATGAATTGCAAGTGTTTTATAAAATGCCCAAAGGAATGAGTTTTGAATAATGGTTACTTATCATGTCCTTAGGGTTTTGTACGGTCTTGTTGTTATTACTATCGAGTCCTGGGGGTTTTGAATACCCAAAATTTAGCTTCTTACCTAGTTTTTTAGTATCTACAAAATGGTTTCAGAATAGTTATAAGTGTTATCATTTTAGTCAGTTACCATAAATAGTTAAACCTAGTTCAGTTCAGTATTTAGTGTCTTTGAGTTGGAAGTAGTATTTAGCACCGAGCGAGTTCAGGGATGGTGGCTTCCCCGTTAGTTAGGTAGAATCATTAGTATCAGTCCCTATATTCTAGAACTACATAGCCAACATAGGATGAGAGGTCACCATTCAGTTTAGGCTTGACTTCCTCCCAGGGGTCACCCGTCAGATTAGGATTGACTCCGCCCAGTGATCACCCATCAATTTAGGCTTGATACGCTGTTCCTTTAGTAGCTTAGTTAATCCACATAGCCATTGTTAGTATCTCTAGAATAGTACTAACACCTTTTTAACTAGAGTTACAGGTTGAACCCCAATCAGTTTAGAGTGGGGCATGTCAGTTAGATGATACTTCCCACAGTCTCAGTTTAATGTTTAGTATAATTCAGTTTAGGTTTGCATTAACCATAGCATATCAGTTATGCAGTTATCAAATTTTAGTATTTCAGTTTACATACTATTTTAGAATCATGTTATATGCTTGGTCATGTATTCTCAAATTTTATAGCATTCATGCATACATATCCAGTTACCTCATGCTATTCATTCAGTCAGTTATTATTTATACACATAAGCCTATGTATATCAACCTAACCTCATCTAGCATACTAGTATATTCAAAGTACTGACAGCATACTCATTTTTTATGCTATGATGTATTGTATCATAGGTTTGGACACTCGAGTTCCCAATGGCACTTAGACATTCCAGCACATCATCAGCAACAATAGTGGTGAGTCCTCATATTTTGAGGACCAGTTATGATTATTTTAGTATTTCAGTCTAGTAGTTAGGTAGAGTTAGTTGGGGAAATATCCCATCAATTCCACAGTCATTCAGTTAGAGGCTTTAAGACATTTTTAGACAGTATCTAGTTTTTAGTTGATTGTCAGTCTTTACATTATTACTTTTAGATAGTTTTTTTAGATTTAAGAGTTCAAAAATGTCTTAGTACTATAAAACCTTATGGCATATTCAGTTATTATGCATATGTGTATCATTTATTAGCAGTTTCTTTCAGTGCTTATAGTAGGTACCAGCTCATGGGTTAGCTTGTGGTCACTTGTGACCATAACCACTGTCTGGCATCTAAGATGTACCCCCATGGCATTACAAACTTGTTATCAAAGCCTAAGGTTTTAAATTATCCAAGGAAGTCTGAAATCCGCATTAAGTAGAGTCTTGTGACAAGAGGCTACAAAACATTTTAGGAAAAGTTTTTGTTCTTTCAGTATTTATGTCATTTACATAACATGCCTCCCAGAATGACTAACAGAAGGAGAAACGGGAATCAGCCTTCACCTCCACCTGTTTAGGAAGATCCCCTGAATGAGCATATCTCTCACACCAAATTCAGAGTTGCCTCTACTACCTTATCTTATTCAGTAGTTTCTTAGAACAATTAGTATGATGTTGTCCTATCTAGGCTCATAGTTCATGCTCAGCATATTAAGTAGGAGAAAGCTAAGGAGAATATGAGGGTAAGGATAGGTAGTTTTAATTTTCTCAGCCAAGGTTAAAGGGTGTTAACCGTTCTTAGTTAAGTCAGAAGTTTTCAGCCCCATCTCTATATTTAGCTAGTGCACCAGTACCAAAGTTCAGGAATAATAGTAGAGATGGGGCACCAGGCTCCAAGACCCAGGGTAGCGGGACCAATAGTCGTACCTATCTATTTTGCAGTGAATATGGTAGAAATTATAAAGATATGTGTAGAGATGGAAGTGATACGTGTTTTAGATATAGTAAGCCAGGCCATAGAGTTAGAGAATGTCCTAAGGTTGGTCCATCGAGTCAGCATAGTCATACTCCAGCTTCATTAGGGCGCCCGACTCATTAGGGCGCCACTTCCAGTGCCACTAGTGGTCAATGTCAGAATAGACTTTATGCACTCCATCCCCAATATTATCAGGAAAGTTTTCCTAATGCATTTATGGGTATGTTACAGGCCTTTCATATTCTTGTGTATGTTTTACTAGACCTTGGAGATTAACTTACTCTTATAACCCCCCATATAGTTGTCGACTTCAGCGTCAGACCTAACATATTAGTAGAGCCTTTCTCAGTGTCTACCTTAGTGGCTAAATCTATCATAGCCAGGAGACTATATAGAAATTTCTCGGTTATAATATCCCAGCAAACCACTTCAGTTAATTTCAAAAATAGAGTCATTTAATTTTAGTTTCTCGATAAACCAGTCATTAAATAAGGGGTAGTACCTTAGTGGCTAGGAGTCAGATGTGTTTTTAGATACCTCCTTAGAATTTTATGATAGTGTATGACCTAGAGTTAGAAGCATGAATCCAGAAGTTTAGCAGCAGTAAAGTGGGGATAGTGTTATCTAAATTTGGTGGACTATGTATCTGGGAGATTAGTTGTATAAAAGGTGAATTAGTAGGCTTGAAAATAGTGTATGCAAGAATTTAGGTTTGTTGATTTGAAAATTTTATGTTGTTGATGTTGGGTATGTTGGTGTAATGGTAATTCCCATGGTGTAGGGAAAATATAAGTTTAGAGATGGGATAATTGTAGGCTATGATGAAAGTAGTATGGTTCATTAAAGGTTTGGAGATATCAATGTTTAGTGTTAGAATCTAAGTTTGAGCCTTTAAAGATTGAGCTAATAGAAAAAAGAGTTGAGAATTTGAAGTTAGTCAATTCTTAAGTTTTTACACAATGTATTTGGGGCTATTGAAAGTTAAGAGTTCTATCTCAGAAGGATGTATCAGCAGTAGGGTTTTACACTTTCAGGTGCAGCCTTTCAGGGTGAGTTTAGTGCTTATGAGTATTGTTATATCTCAGACTCTAGAGTAAAGTGGTTTCAGTTCAGTTTAGATTTTGTTGAGTGGTTTACAGACTTAGAATGATGGCTTGAAGCTAAGGGGTAGATGATAGAACACGTAACCAAGTCAGGCTCTCAGATTCTAGTAGTAATGCCAGTATGTTATAGAATAGCAGTAAGGGAGGATGATGCCCAACCCATTCTTATCTCAGTGCAAAGTTTTGTATTTTAGTTATCACGATATCTACTCATTCCTTACATGTCAGCCCTATGATCATAGTTCATATTCGTGCACTTAATAGAAAATCATATACGCTTCCAGTTTTTAGTATGAAGAGTTCCAGTTCACCCAGCTGTCTGATCCATATTCCATGAATTTATGAACTCCAAACTTAGGTCATGCAGCTCATGACTCATGTATTCATGTTTTATAGTATGCTCAGTTCCCACAACTCATGCTATACCCCTAATGATCAGTGAAATTCATATTACGTCATGTATATCCTCAGTTTAGGTATCTTGATGAATCCATGATGTTGATATTCTATTCCTCGAGCCTCTTTTAAGTGTCAAGTTTTGTATAGTGTTCATGCATACTTTAGGTCCTTAGATTTTAACCTTTCAAGTACCTCTCCTAATGAAATAATGTAGTGATGAGAACTTGCTTGGGTGGGAGAGTGTAAATATTTCATGTTAAGGAAAGATTGTTGCATTTTTGTTTTGTATGAGGCTATAGTTATGAAGATCGGCCTGAATGTCATGTGGTGTGTAAGTGGATAAATACATTACTCATTAGTGAATGACTTGTAAAAGGTTGTATTTAGTTGTTAAAGAGGAAATCAGAATTATTCAGGAGATGGCAAGTTATGAAATGCATAGTGTATTGAATTCATGACTCAAACTAGTATTACAATGTTATGTGTGCATTTTGTATATTCGAGTAGGGTTGAACATAGTGGGAGAATTCAGTCCAGCTCAGACTTCAGCAGGGAGAGTTATCAATGCCTCCGTGAATATTTTTAGTTTTTTTAGGTGAAGTACAGTATTAAGGCGGAAGGTATAGTTGAGGGATTATTGTAGGAGTATTTCTAAGCTTGAAAGTAGCAGTTGCATTTTCTAAGGCATAACAATTCTATTCTAGCTTGAGTTTCGTAGGCCTATGTTCCGTGTTACAAAATTATATCCATGATGGGATTCCCGATACAGATTTATTATTCAAATTATGCCCAAGGTTCTCTTCTCTCTAATATTATTAGAACTTCTTAGAAAGAGCATTGAAGAAAATGCTCCAGTTAAGCCAGCGATTCAACCTAGCGGTCAGACAGACAAGTTCTTATCATTTTCTATCTTTTGGTCTAGCCTTACTATCTAAGTTTAATGAATATATCTATTCCATGAGGTAAAATATTTGCATCCCTGTAAATTGTGAATTTATCTTAGTTCATGAATCATGCATCAGTTTTAGATTCTAGATATTCAGTCATGATTCAGTCAGTAAGTGTCCCGTTCTCAGTCTTTCCTTAGTATTTTAGCCAAGCTAGTGTCATTCTAAGGGTGAACTATCCCAAGGGGGGATGTTGTAATTCCCTAATTTTTTTATGTAATAAATCTTTCATCTTTTCTTCACGAAACTAGATCTAGCCGGAGGTAATGGTTGTTCATAAGTTGACTCCCTCATTTCTATCTCATCCTTATAACCATTCTCATGTCATTTCATCCATTCATGAAATCAGTTCAGTTCATGTATTATGCTCAAAATCAATTATGCAGTCATGTTCCAAGTCACGTTCCAAGTCATGCATGTTCAGAATACATTCTCAGTTGCCTTAGTACTCTCAATCGAACCAGTCTCATTCGAGGATGAATGTTCCTAAGGGAAAGATAATATAATACCCGGTAATTTGGGGCTAGACTTTGAAGCGTTATTCTTGCGTGTATTGACCCTAACCCTATGAATTTCTTTTGAACAGATGAGTTGTGATCTTTATCCTAGTGTGTGAAGTGATCTCGAGGTGAAAAATGTTCATAAGAATAACTTAGAACAAAGTTCAGCTAAGAACATTTGATTCGTCCAAAGTTGGGTATTTAATTCTACAAGGGTCTACTTTGAACGTGTATAACTTTTTATAGACGTAGAATTTTGTAGCTCAAGACCCACAAAATGGTAGATAATCGAATCATCTTACCAAAGATACCAATTTTTCCTAAATTCAATACCCGAGGGAAAAGTTATACTCCCTCCGTCCTATGTTATGTGTCGTCATTTCCTTTTTGGTCCATCCCAAAAAGAATCTCCTTTCCTTATTTAGTAACTATTTAATGGCATCATTCCAATTTTATCCTTAGTGGTCCCACTTATTAAGAAAAGTCAACAAAAAAATAAATATTACAATAACTTTAAAAGGGGTAATTTTGTAAACTTTATAAAGTCATCACTTATTTCTTAAACTCCGTGCCCGGTCAAATGGCGACACATAAAATGGGATGAAGGTAGAAGCATTTTTCGTATGAGGTAGTAAGTTGCCATGATAACACCGCTCGGCGGTGCCTATAGAGGTGGAACCAATACCGCTCAGCGATAAACCTTAAAGTCGGGATTGTCCAAAACAGTAGGTCACCACTATTACACCGCTCAGTGATGCCTATAGCGGTGGAACCATTACCGCTTGGCGGTAAGCCTCAAAATCGGGATTCTACAAAAACTTTTAATTTCCCAGGGGCAGTTTGGTTTTTTTCTGTGGCCCCAATCCGTGATAAACATGGGATTAAAGCCCCCAAAAGCATATTTGGTCATCTTTTATTCAAATTCTCTCAATTTAAAACCATTCTCTCTCAAGAACAAACCCTAGCCCGTCAAAGATTCAAGATCAAGTTCAAGAAAACCACTAAGAACCTTCAAGAATTCTTCAATTAAGGTATGTTAGATATTCATTCATGGGTTCCTTTCACCCGTGGAGTCCAAGAACCCAATTTCAAGTTTAAAAGAATAATTTTTACATGATATCATGAATTTTAACAATGAATTCCCCACAAATTTTGATTTTATATTATGTTTATACATGATTTGTTGTTGAAGTTAAACCCTACAGTTTGAATGATGCTTACTCGTTGGTTTGTACCTTAAATTATGATTTAGTATCGAAATCATGATATTACTACATGTTTAAAAGTATTCCCATGTTTAAACCATGAATTGCAAGTGTTTGATAAAATGCCCAAAGGAATGAGTTTTGAATAATGTTTACTTATCATGCCCTTAAGGCTTTGTACAGTCTTATTGTTATTACTATCGAGTCCTGGGGGTTTTGAATACCCAAAATTTAGCTACTTACCTAGTTTTTTAGAATCTACAGAATAGTTTTAGAATAGTTATGAGCATTATCATTTCAGTCAGTTACCATAAACAGTTAAACCTAGTTCAGTCCAGTATTTAGTGTCTTTCAGTTTGGAGTATGATTTAGCACCAAGCGAGTGCAGGGATGATGGATTCCCTGTTAGTTACGTAGAGTCATTAGTAGCAGTCCCTGTATTCCAAAACTATGTAGCCATCATAGTATGAGGGGTCACCCGTCAGTTTAGGCTTAACTTCCTCCTAGGGGTCACCTATCAGATTAGGCTTGACTCCGCCCAGGGATCACCCGTCAGTTTAGACATGATACCCTGGTTCTTTAGTAGCTTAGTGGATCCACATAGCCATTGTTAGTACCCGTTACACGGCACTAACACCCTTTCAACTGGGGTTACATATTGAACTCCAATCAGTACAGAGCGGGGCATGTTGGCTAGATGATACCTCCCACAATCTCAGTTCAGTTTTCAGTATAATTCCCTTCCGATTTGCATTAACCATAGCATACAGTTATCGGTTATGTAGTTATTAGATTTAAGTATTTTAGTTTACAGACTATTTCAGAATCATCTTATATGCCTTGTCATGCATTCTCAGATTTTACAACATTCACGCATGCATATCTAGTTATCTCATGTTATTCATTCACTCAATTATTGTTCATACATATGAGCCCTTGTATATCAGCCTAACCTCATCTAGCATACCAGTACATTCAAAGTACTGACCGCATACTCATTTCTTATACTATGATGTATTATATCAGAGGTTCGAATGCTCTGGTTTCTGACCACACTTAGACACTCCAGCACATCAGCAGCAGCATTGGTGAGTCCTCATATTTTAAGTACCGATTATGGTTATTTTAGTTCTTCAGTCTCGCAGTCAGTCAGAGTTAGTTGAAGGCATGTCCCATCAATTTCACAGACATTCAATTAGAGGCTTTCAAACACTTTCAGACAGTTATCCAATTTTTAGTTTATTGTCAGTCTTTACGTTATTACTTTTAGACAGTTGTTTTAGAATTAAGAGTTCAGAAATATCTTAGTTTTATAAAACCTTATGGCATATTCAGTTATTCCGCATATATGTATCTTTTATTAGCAGTTTCATTCAGTGCTCATAGCAGGTACCAGCTCATGGATTAACTTGTGGTCACCTGTAATCGTAATCACCGTGTTGCATCCAGGGTGTACCCCCAGGGCATTACATGGAGTTACTCGAAATATGGTAATAAATTGCTACATTCATTGATTTCTAGGTAAGTGGGTTGTGTGATCAACCCATCATGGTCACAAGTCCCACACGGTAAGTTGAGTAATAAATTGAAAAGTTGAAATTTTGAGGATGAAAAATAGAAAGTTGTGGACTTTGTCATCTAATTTTACTTTTGGTACCCCAAACTTAGGTTACGGGACCATAAGTAACTGGAAAAATATCGAAACATAAAGTCTGGATTGTAGGAAAGTGGGCTAAAATTTTTGACCCTGCACTTTCACCCTGCACTTGCTAACCGTAGGTGGCACCTGCACCCCATTCCTGGCCGCAGATGTCAGGCACGGGTGGCTATCACGGCTAGATCAAAAAGTGGGCCCAATTTTTAATTCAAATTTTAGGCTCACCTACACATATATATGACCTAAACAGCCCCCCGCCTATATTTAAACAACCTTAACCTCATTTTAACTCATTCAAATCCTCAAAACTTCACTTTTCTCTTTGAATTCAAACTTCTCTCTTAAAACAAAAACTAACTCCACACTTAAGTAATGGATAATTGACACCTATTTGAGATACCAACATGTCCTAACTCGTTAAAATCAAGTTCTAACTTTGGTTTTTATTGACCTATTCATTATTCACTTTCGGTTCTTCATAAAAGAGATAACTTTCTCAGCTCCTAATGGTTATGTATTGGTCTATTTATTTTTTGAACAAGTTGATATGTGTATTCCATTGAAAGTATATAAAATCTATCATGCTTTTTTGAAGGAGCCTTAAAGTAGCCTAACATCTTAATATAGGGCCTTGTTTTGAAGTAAAATCTAAAGTTAGTCCCCAATCGAAAGTTGAACTTGAACGAATAGAGTAATACCACTAGTCGAGCATGTTTTTTTGCATTAAACGTTATGATTTATGACATATGTGTGTACATTAGACTTTTTGGGATTTCAAATAGGTTAGAGGGGTGTGAAAATTAAGGAAAAGATTGAACTTTTTGAATTTTGAGTTTTTCTTGAACTTTTTTATCTCTCACTTTTATTGGAAACTTACAATTGGTTTTTTAGGTACATATGGTATCTAAAGTTGTAAAGAAGAAGAAGGTCGATGCCTTGATAGGACAAGCAGAGTATCCTGAGCTTAGTGGTTCAGTAGAGGAGTACCCGAGGCAGCAATGTAGAGACACTACAGTTGAGGTGACATGTAGAGTTATGAAAGGGTAGATGCGCCAACCTTCTCAGATAATTACAGCCTGGAAAGGATAAAGTCATCAAGGATATCACCCCCCACACACTCCTCTACCTAATGATTATGATAAGGAGGAGGAGGAGAAGGAGACAGATTCTTAGTCTACTCCACAAGTTACTGCTCAGGACCCCCAGTCTGAGAAGAGGTCTCAGGATTTATCTGGTGAGGCAAAGAAAGAGGAGTCATTAGCAGTGCCCTAGTTTAAGGAGGGTACTGCTACTCCTGTATAGCAGTCAGAGGTACCCCTATCTAAGAAGGGTATAAATCAGCCTTCCAATGATGCATTAGTACAATAGGGGTAGTATCCCACACTCGTACATGCCTCAGATGTACCTCCTGAGGATGAACATTTGAGGTAGTGTATGGAAGGGATGCATGAGATATATTTTATTGACAATCGTGTTTAAGAATCAGGAATGCTTACAAGGTATATTTATGAAAAGCGTCAAATTGATCTATCAAGGCTGAGTCAAGTACCATAGCTATGGGCAGCATTAGATCAATATCAGTTAGAGTGGATGATTAGACCACTTGGTTCTTACATCCCAGCTATGGTATGGGAATTTTATGTATCCTACTGAGCTATAGTATTTATTCTTATGCACAGAGCCCTAGTCCTGGTGAGATTTATGAGGCAGCTACAGCTTGATCAAACACTGGTTAGAGGGGTCAAAGTTGATATTTCAGCAGAGACTATCCACAAGTTATCTTCGACCCAAGTTACATTACTCCTGTATCCACAGCTGAGTGTGACTATAGACTAAGGGTCACACATAATTGATATATCATATGGAAGGCTAAGCACTAATGAAAGAGGGTTGAGATGGCTAAGTGTATATCTAGTTATATTTCACCTTTGGGTGATGTGACCCCATGGATTGAGAGGTATGGTAAGATCAAGAAGGGCCTATTGAAATTTAAGGCCATGTTTTGGTGGTTGTTGATTAGATACCAATGGGTACCTACTACTTTGGATAATATGTTGATATTGTAGGGAGCAGCACTGGTTGTTTGTATGATGGTTGGATATGTTGTTAATTTTGCTGCCATTATCTAATATGAGTTACATGATAGAGCATTTGGGGAGTTGAGTAATCTGTCATTCCCTTGCATGATTCAGAGGTTATGTAATAAGGCTGGTGTATCTGAGATATCGAGGGTAGACGAGAGGGTACTTGCAACAGTGACTATGAAAACAAAGACCATGAAGGGTCTGACAGCCCCAGACCTTCCTAGGAGATTTATAGAGCCGGGAGCAGTACCTAGGGACAATACTGAGGGCCAACAGTTTCTACAAAGCTTTCTGATATACATCAAGGTGATATGGGTGTTAGTGTTGATATAGAGATAGGGGAGCAAAGAGAGACTCTAAATTCGAGTACATAGGGCGAGGGGACACCAGCTACTTCTTCTTCAGCCAAGCTTCGACCTCAAAGTCGGTTGGAGTATCTTCAGAGCCTACTCGTCCATCCACTACAGCTCCTGCTACAAGTATGATTATTATATCTAGTAAGTTTTTGCAGAGCTTAGTGGAAAGATAGAGGGACACCAATGCTAGGGTGAGGGTTATTGAGACCTAGATGACTACCCTCTACAAGCAGATAAGATCTGGGGTTAGGATGAGATTTAAGTAGGAAAAGGCTCTATGGGAGGCCGTACTGAGAGCTACGATGTTTGAGATATGTGCTAATTTCCAAACATGGCTTGATGAGTTTGAAAAATGGGTTACAACCTGATTCACAAAGATATATACATCAGATCTAGCCCAGATGAGGCAGGAGTTTGATATATTATGAGCAGAGGTACACTCTCTTAGAGAGAGCCATATAGCAGCCACTTTCTCAAATATAACCCTGGTGGTCTAGATATTACCTCTGTGCATACAAAAATAGTTTTATTTCTTCATGGAGTATATTGAAAAGGTCCAAATAATTGGGGCTAAGAGAGATCACATAAACGACTTGCAGGATCCTGATTTGCCATATGACCAAGCTATCAAAAGAGTCAGACATAATTTGATGGATACTGTATTTATCAATAGGCAGAGGTGTGCAACTAGAGTAGCGGTTGCATCATCTAGTAGTGCACCGCCACCACCACTACCTTCACCAGCTGATATGCCCCCATCTAGGGATACTCATGATTCAACCATCTAATGCATTCCAGGTATGTTCTCACTTCCCTCTATTTTACTTTATTTTAGTGCATTTATGACAGTGCACAGTTTTTAGTTGGGGGTGGGCATGCCATTCCACCACGATTTTTTATTATCGTGCTTTTTTTCTTGTAGGTCGTGGTATGGTTGTAGAACCGACATGTCTAGAATAAATTTGGGTCGTATGGTTTTTTATTTCATATTGTGCTTTGTTTTTATGTAATTAGTAGAATTTTAAGTATTTAGGGCAGTAGTAATGTTTTGATTAATTTTTAATACCCCTCTAAAATTTTGTGTTTCACAACTGTGTGAATGTATATATGTGTGAACATTGTGGATCTTGTTATGGCATTAGAATTAGGGACATGATAATCACTTGCTAACAAATGCATGAACTAGATAGGTAGTAGTTGGTAATATTGACTTTGTGCCATATGTGTTTGAGATACTACCTACTTCCCTTTGTGTGTTGAATTCAGATCTTGCCTGGTTAGTCTTGCCTAGGTTGAAGCATAGTTGGTTAGGAAAGGATCATTGGCCATTTTTTTAGTCCACTTTTAGCCTAAATGACCATCCATGAGTGAATTGTATCCCTTGATCCCTATTTTGAGCATTATAAGCCTATTTTTATTTTTCACCATTCAACTTCCCATTTATATTACAATGTTTCTATTTTGGCCCTGGTCCTCCTTGGACATTATGCACCTTAACTCAGGCAAAATACCTAAGTTGAGGGTGGCCATCATAAGGGCGCGTCGTGTAAAATGGGTATGAAGAAGCGTAAACTAAGAAAAAAAATTAGTAGGGCTGGGTATGAAAATTAATAAATAAAAATAAAAAAATTATGAAAAAGTGAAAAAAAAAATAATAAAAGACCACACCCAACCTGAATGTGTAATAAAATAAAAAGAGAGAAATAAGGATGGAATAAAAAAGAAATTGGCTAGTAAGTGAAACCCCAAGGTTAGAGTAGTGCTAAGGAGGCTTAGTCACTTGATATATCCATATGTACCATACCAACCTCCAAGTCTACATTACAAAATGAGAAAAGTCCTATAGTGATCCTAACTTGACTATCGGAATACTAATGTAAAGAAAATAAGGGCAAGTCTATGGTATTTGATGCATATCAATTGGAAATTCTCTTCAAAGTGTGAGTGTTTTTTGACCATTCTGCAATTACATACATTATTTCAATGAGTGAGTGGTACATCTTTGTTGTGAGCGCACTTGAGTCATATTGCTAGCTATTTGTTTTGGATAGTGTAAATTATACCTATGATTGGTTGTTTGTTGGTAATGTAATTATCATACCTTGATCCCATTTTGTCATATTATTGTGCTGCATGTTCATACACGGTTTTGAAAAGTGAGATAGGAGGGGGATGTTGTAATTTAAGTTTAAAATATTGACTGATTGCCTTGAATAGCTTAGATTTTAATAGTTAAGCATCGTTTTTGTTTTTGTTGTGTTTTGTTACCTGAGTACATACAAACATTCTATGTTAAGGCTGTTGATGTGCTATAGAAATATAGAACTTTCGGTGTTTAAACCGAGGAAAATACACAAGTTTCTGAGGTTATTTTGTTACATATGATGCGTTTGGGTATGTTTTACAGGAAATCATGTTTTGGATGCTAAGTTTGCAAAAAATATGAAAAAAGGTGCTTTGGCTACTTTTTGGAGAAATTGTGGATGTTCGAGATACTTTTTGGCTTATTCGTGATCACAGCATGTTCAAAAATCGAAAAAGAGCTAAAAAGATGACTCCCAACACTTACTAAGTCAACATGTGGACCGCAAGTAGGACCTACAGACCGTAAGTAGGAAAATCAAGTGCCAGAATTCCAAAATCCCGAGAGTTGACCTGCAGGATTTTTGAATCCTGGAACATACGGCCTGTACCTGCACTCACCCTGCTGATCGCAGGTACTACCTTCGCCCAAGTTCAAGGCACAAGTGCAGACCACATGTGGCCATCAACCTTTCTCCTATTTTATTCGGGCTTTGGTTTTAAGGTTTCCTTATGTGCTATAAATACCCTTTATGTGTTTTTTATAGGAGTTATGCAATTTCGATACATAAAAATATATTTTGATTCCAAGATTTGATTTTGAACTTGGGATTCTCTTGTATTGAATTCAGTTGATTAATTTATTCATGGTTGTGGGTTTTTATACTTCTTGTCATTGTGATTTCATCTATGCTTTCGAATATTAATGTTACTTATTTCTTCACAAGTATGAGCGGCAAAAATCCATAGCTAGGGTTGTGGAAGCCCTAGTGGATTGATGAAGTAGGGTAAGTGTTTTTGGTGTTTTGAATTGATACCCATGCATGTATTGCTTTATCTTCATTATAATAGTTTTCTTAACGGGTGCACACATGAGGATCCTGCCTATAATTGCTACTTACTCCAAAAGAGAAGTAATGACTAGGAAAAGATAAAGACACAATAATTTGGAGTTTAGCTATCGATCCACATTTCTAGGTTTTATCTTAGTAAGATGGTTAGATTTCATCTAATAACTAGAGACTCAAAAAGTAATAGTTTACTAGGATCAAGGTAATGGTTAGTAAGGCAACATCCTGAGACTCAAAAGGTAAAGGGTGAAATCCTTCTGCTCGTCCAAATGACTATAAAAGGTACATAACTTATCGATTCTACATGCAAAGTATCGGGTTGGTTCAACAAAGCACCATAAGCCTACGGAGTTGAGAATACATGAGGACACATTCCTAGTGTTCACCTACGACTGAATACAATCGAATTAAATATAGTTACTTGCTCTAGATTACTACACAAAAAACCCGCCATTTACTTTTCCAATTCTACCCATTGACTACAACTGCTGAGATCCACAATTCCATGTGTTTCCTTGGGATTCAATCCCAACCTTTGTTAGGTTACTAAATTTTAAATACGACTATATCATCTTCTAAGAAGAGGTGTTGTTTGGACATTATCAATAGTCAAGAATCTCAATTGAGACCTCTTTATAAAAGAGACTATCTTTCATGCCCACACTTTTTTATGACATAATTGAGGTTGGATCACCAATTCACTTATTCAACAAAGACATGTAGAATACTATAGTGCGTTGATGCTAAGTCTACTGGAAAATCCAACTCATTGTCCATATTGCCAATGTACCACATAATCTTGTACGGACTAACATGTTCGATCCTGAGCTTCCCTTTGTTTCTAAACCTCATCACCCCCTTCATAGGTGAAATTTTTAGGTAAACCTAATCATCTACTATGAACTCAATCTCTCTTATCCTCACATCTGTATATGATTTCTAAAGACTATATTGTTTTCAGTCTTTCTCTAAGTAGTTGAATTTTTTACATAGCCTCATGTACTGAATTAGGTCTTATCAAAGTACCTTCACCAACCTCTAACCAACCAATAGGAGATCTACCAACCAATAGGAGATCTATACCTCCTACTATAAAGTACCTTAGATGGAGCCATCTGAAAATTAGAGTGGCAGTTGTTATACAATGAAAATTCAATGAGAGGCAAGTGATCATTCCAACTATCTTTAAAGTCGATCATGTAAGATCTCAATATATCCTCTAAGATTTGAATAGTCCATTCTACCCAACCATTGATCTGTGAGTGAAAAACCATATTGAGGTAAGCTTAGGCACCATGACCCTTAGAAAAAACTTCCAAAACTGCAAAGTAAACTAAGTACCCCTATCTAGCATGATAGTTAAGTAGACTCTATGCAACTTAACCAACTCCCAAATATAAAGTCTAGTATAATCCTTGTTGAATCTATGGTGTTAACTGGTAGTAAATATGCTAACTTAGTCATCTATCTGTAATAACCCATGTCAATTATGTTGTCAACGCGTACGAGATAACCCTATAATGAAATCCATATTTACCTCTTTCTACTTCCAAGTAGAATAGTAATATTCTGAGTCATAGCCTAGTCTATGGTACTCAACCTTAACCTACTTGCATTTCAGACATTTAGCCATAAATTCTATGATATCCCTCTTTATGCCATTCCACCAATAGACTTTTTGAAGATCATGTTCCATCTTGGTGGCACCTGGATAAATAGAATACTAAGAACTATGAGCTTCTATCATCATCTATTGTCTTGAGTCATCAATATATAGAGCACATAAATGACCCTAATAACATAGCACACCATTTCCACTTTCTACTATTGGACTGCTTTCTTTAAATTAAGTAAAATAAGATCACTATCCTACTTTGCCTTTACCTCTGCCACTAATGAAGACTCTAAACCATAATACTACCTTCGATTTAATCATCCAAATGAGTGCCCAATCTAGAAAGTCTATGAACATCATGAACTAAATCCTTCTTTTCATCCTCTATATGAGCAACACTACCCATAAAAATTTTGTCAAGAGCATTAGCCACTACATTAGTTTTACCCGAATAGTACAAGACACTCACATCATAATCTTTCAGCAACTCTAGTTATATTCTCTGATGAAGATTTAAATCCTTCTAACTAAACATATACTAAAGACTCTTGTGACCCGTAAGCACATCTATATGAACCCCATAATTTTTTCCCCCAAATATTAAATCTTCTTTTTTTGTTCTTAACAAAACACGAAAATACTAATCCCTATTTCAATAAAATTAGCCGCACACACCTTTTTTCTCTCATTCTCTCTCTCAAAGATCAAATCACCGCCATTGCTAGCCGGCAAACCCACCACCACCATCACCAGTAAAATCTTCCTTCATTCTCTCTTCTCTCTCCTCATCTTCCCCTTCTCTATCACCAACTATCCTCCGTTAGAGATCCATAACCAATAACTAAACCAATAAGTCGTGGTGTGGCATAGCAACCAAACCGTCGCCTTCGTCTTTCTCTCTCAACCCCATGAAAAATACCCCTCACTCATCTTCGTTTCCCTAGCCACAACCATAACAGTTAGTTGACAGAACTGGCGAACTGACCAACCATGCCACCAATCCAAATGTCGGACTTCACCGGTGAAAATAAGCCAAATGTCATTTTTTTATCCAACTTGTTACCAGCGCCTTCACCGGTATGTTGTTGTTATTGGACCTCAACTATTGTTTTATCTTATAAAAAGTTTCAGTTTTCTTTTTTTTAAAAGGTTTTAAAGCTTCTAAACACAACTCCACATATTGTTAATGTAAATATATGCTTGAGGCCTACCATTTAATCAGAAAAATACAAAATTTTATTGTTCTGTGATTTAATTAACTAGCTGGAATCTAATCCCATTGTTAAGTATTTTGTTTAAGGTGATGATATTGTAATGACACATATTGTTGTATTTAATAGTTTCTTTTGAGAAAATCTTATAAGTTGGGCTTGTTTGCTAGCAAGATGTATGAAACTGCAAAAGGGGTTGTGACTAATCTGATTTCTCTGATAGATCAGTTTGGTTATATTCTTAATGGTGCACAAGCATATTACAGTAACAGAAGGCAAACATCTTTTTCTTTTTCATTTGGTGGATAGAAGTGGGGGTGCGGGTGACCTTCTTGAGTATTTGATAGAAACTATATTGGATAGACTGTATAAGTTATAGTTATAGGTGAAAAAAGTGCCTAGTTCCATCTACTTTCTCTTATCACGCTACGTAAATTCTTTTTGTATCTTGTGTAGTTGTGATTCACTTATTCAGTCAGCCTCATATCCTAGTTGCAATAATTGTTGAAATATATAATCTATTAGGTGATTTAGATTTGGTTAGAAGATATCTTCTTGCTTTGCTCAAGGAGCATCACTTTTGGAATTTAGGGACTATCTTATTTCTTTTGGGCAGCCTATTGAATTGGTTGTTCTTTTCTTGCAATTTGTTTGCTATGTTAAATATATACTATGCTTTCAATGGTGTCTACATAGAAGCCTTCACTTATCTGTCATTTTTGACTTTTTTTGTTCAAGGAATACATAAAGTGACTATCCAAGATACTCAGGGATCAAACCATAGTTTGAGTCGGTACTATGCTATGTGGAACAAACCTCGGCTAGAATCATCAACTATAATAAGGCTCCACAACTCATATTTCTGAACTAGGTAAATCATGAACTTTTTACAAGTATAAACTATATTTCTTTTCAATTTTCATTTTATATAGGATAGGGGAACAGCTCTCAAAATCCTAAATATCTGTGAAAAAAGAATTTCACCGCGATCTAAAATCAGCTGTTGAAAGTGGATGAGATTTCAGTTCAAGATGGATTAGGTAACATTTCAGAAGTCGTATTACAACCTTGGCATTTGTCTATTTCTTATTATAGTTTGATAATGCATAATATAACAACTTTTATCTTGTATTGTAAGAATGAATCTAATCTCAAAACAACTACTACAACATCAATTAATTATACCAGCTGATCTGAATGTATTACTTCTGAAGGTAATTTGTAGAACCAATGAAAACTAGGCCTCATAAGTATGACCTTACATATAACATGGGATTTGAATTTGTGTCACAGATGGAACTTGACATAGCATTTCTAGCAAATATTATAGGAGAAAGTAGTATGTTGCATAATTTAACACAATATGAAACACTTAACACAAATATACTTAAAGAAGAGACTATTTTTGAATGCAGTCCTGAAGTTGGCTCGTCTAGAAGTAGTAAACTCGGGTTGATTAGCATTTCTTGACCTATACTGACTCTTTTTTCTCTACAGCTGATATCCCTCTAAATAATGGCCTTCCAATCATACTATTTCTAAATTTGTTTAATCCAAGTTCTGTTATGACATGCTCTACATGAGAATGGCTAGCTATTGTATGTAATCTTCCCAGATAACTTGCTTGAAAGATACCCTCCTAGTGCTGTTAAGAGAGTAGTTTTGCCACTACCTGATGGACCTAACATTGCTAGCATCTCACCTGGACATACAGTATTTGTCAATCCATTTAGTAGTCTTTTATTTTGTGCTTGATGGTCCTCTACAACACATTACTCTAGTTTCTTGCCTAATCTTATAAGCAATCTCGTCAAACTGCACATTTAAAATAAAGATATTAGCAAAGAATACATTGAACTTATATTGTTTTATTTTGAATGGTATTATCTGTATGTTGAATGGTACTCAAGTTCCTAGTTTGATATTACCTGTATGTTGAATGGTACTTAGGTTCCTAGTTTGATCAACTGATTGAGTAGCTTAAAACTGTAGTGTGGAGTAGTTATTGATTGATCTATTTATATTTATCATGATATTTTTAGTTGTACGCATATACAAATGTTTTATAATAAGGAATGAAAGTTTATCTGATTATTTTTTATACTTTGTATTTTTATGTAGCCAAGTGATGTGGTTAGTGGACCCATTTTGCCTCTGGATGCAGGGAGATCACATGATGATAGTTATCCAAATAACCATCATTTATTTTGTTGCAAATTGTCTTGGATATTCAATTATGATGATGTAATTGGGTGGTTAGAGTGAATATTAGAATATTGAAGGTTTTGTGCTTAAATTTGATTTTGAAATTTGAAGATACTAGTTAATGTTGAAAATTTGGAGTTTGAAGATGCTAATGTTAAAAATTTAATTTTGAAGTTTAATGTTCAATTTATTTTTGATATACATGTGAATTACAATGTTTAATTACTCATGTTGTGCTAATGATATATGAATTGAATAAATATTAGATTGTAGGTTATGTCAGAAGGAACAATTAAATTTGAGCTAAAATTAGAATTTATAATTTATTATTGAAAATTATGGGCCCCACTAAATTAAAAAAAATTGCAGAGGTTTTAAACCCCCAAAATCTTTAAATAAAAATTTATTATAAAAAGAATTAAATTTAAAGTAACGAAGGTCGACCGCCGCAAAATAACCATCGTAAATTAATTAAGGCAGTCGAAAAAAACTACTGCAAATTATTTGTGATGGCTTGGACTGTGGGGGTTTTAGGAACCACCGTAATTGCAATTTTTTAGGGTTTAAAACCCTCGCAAACCTTAAAATTAATCCCTGTAATTTGACCTATTTTTGTAGTGACCCCTAAGTCTTTGAGGCTCAATTATAGCCACAAATATGATTGATTTACTCAAATTTCTTGAGGCTTATAGCTCCCTAATGATAGTTGAGCAATAGGTTGGTCTCGAAAACTTATTTTTCTAAAGGTTGGACCCACTTGGGGGTTTGGTGTCATTTTAGGCCCATGGCATAATGGTGCCATAATGGGAGTTGTTAATCTTGAAATGATGCTTAGATTATATTGTTGATAGCTTGACTCATGGAAGAAGCTTCAAGAAAAGGAAAGGCAAACCTCATTGGTGCGTGAGCAATTTGGACTCAAGGTAGGTTAGGCTTACGTATCGTTAGATTGAGCTTAATTGTAGTATATTTATGATATCTTGTGAGATTGGGTAGGGTCTTAGATGATAAATGGGTGAATGATGATACTTGGGATTAGTTGATCCTCGTAGGTTATTAAACTTGTAAAATATGATGCTTGACTATAGCTTAGAACCTTGGATAATTCTACTTTTAGTCTCATGAATAGTATGAGAATACCTTAGTTGATCTAGTAGAGAAGAATGATGTTGTTCACTAACCTTAAGAGTATGTTGACCTATACATGACTAGTTATGAATTGGCCTTAGTACTTGGGGTGACTTAGAAAGGGTATTTGAAGAAGATTTTTCCCTCATAGGCCTAGTAAGGATTGATAAACCCTTACGGTGTGATTAGATAACCTAGCCTAATTCCGGGTAGAATTTAGTTTTGTAAAAGTAATCTTTGGCATTATTGGGACTTAGGAGTGGGACTTGACCCACCTTAAGCTTGAACTATGTAATTCCTTAGTGACTTAGATACTTGAGGAACGTCTAAGTCACGTTATTAAGGTTATAAAAGTTAAACCCAGTTGTCAGATATGCATCTGGTCGATGGTTGGATAATGTGTATACTTGATTAATTATCTTGTTGTCGTGATATAGATAGCCTTGGAAAGTATAGTAAATTGAACCTATGGTAATGCTATCGCTTGGATTATTGATGAGCTCACCAAGTGAGCCTCTAATGATGTTACCACTCTTGCTATGACCCAAGCCTAATGATTAAGATAATATTTATGTGAAGGATTTTCCTTTGGGGTTAGTATTATGAAAAGTAGGAGTAAAAGAGGCATCTAGGGAGCATGCACTTGACTTATGATTGACTTGCTAATAAACATGTTAACTTGGTAAAGTGGTGATTACGTATATCCTTTAGATACTCATTCTCATGCATCTACTTAATTATGTAGTGATGATTAATAGTAAAGTATGATGTTATATGTTACCTTATATCACTTATACTCTATCATTATGGGTTATATATGCTTATTGATTGACTACATATGTAAGTGTATATCGTTGTCTTAAAAGATGTGTTGATGTTATGATGATGCCTAGTGAATCCGGAGGATAAAATAATGTTATGATGATGCCCGATGAATTCGAAGGATATAATGATGTTATGATAATTTTTGGTGAATTCAAAGAATCTAATGATTTTATGATGATGCCCGGTGAATTTGGAGGATATAATGATGTTATGATGATGCCTAGTGAATTCGAAGGATATAATGATGTTATGATGATGACCGGTGAACTCTGAGGATATAATGATGTTATGATGATGCCTGGTGAATCCAGAGGATATAATGATGTTATGATGATGCTCGATAAATTCGAAGGATATAGTGATGTTCTGATGATCCTGGTGAATCGGGAGAATATAGTGATGTTATGATGATGCCCGGTAAATGTAAAGGACATAATTATATTATGATGATGCCCGATGAATTCGGAGGATATAATAATATTATGATGATATCCGGTGAAGTCGGAAGAGGTAATTATGATATGATAATGTTATGCGTGGTAAGTATATGTGAATACATGGATGTATGTAAGGTTATGCCATGTGTGGCTAAACCCATATGTGTACTTGGGACATGATGTCTCCTTGGTAAATTGTTATCCATTCTTTGTCATTAATTACAAGATAAGAGGTTTGACCCTTGTTAACTCTAATTAGTAACTAGACGTAGATTGTGCCGAGTATTGGGTTAAAGCTAATTGATATGTGTAATCTTGTATAGAACCAAGGGCTCTCCTAGTAAATCTAATTCACTTGGATAAATGGTTATGTCATGGAATTTTGCCTAGAAAAGTGACTTATGTGATAACTAGGTGTCTCTAATAAATGACCATGACTTGTAGGCTAGAAGCCTAGTGAACTAGTTGGTGGACCTTATTTAGCTAAAATATGGAAACTAGTCCTTAAGTTTGTGACATGCTTAATGATAATAGACCTAGTATTGTATGATGAGTGGTTAAGTTGACATCAATTATGTGATGTCGTGGTTTCTTAATTGATGACCTGTATAATTAGGAAGCTAACTAAAAGATGGCTTTGAGATGGGAAAATAAATAATAGTGTTGGTAATTTATAGCTTTCCCTTATTTAATGACTAGTAAACTATTAGACTTGCAAACTAATGGCTCATAGAAATGGAGGCTATCTAGTATAGGCTAGACATGAAGTTTATTAATGAGTTAGAGATTAAAGATTTATATAACTATGTTATGGTGATATAGACTTCGTTGTGTCAAATTATGGTATTGATTATGATTTTAGACCTTGGTAAGAGGCCATGGCGGGAATGCATAACCCGCGGCTTTGGTGAGTTGCTTGTGTAGTTGCGCCTTGCTATGTTGATTAATTGATAATTTGATGTACTCTTCGGTGGTATGGGATACCTGATGAGTTCTTTGTTTTTCTTCCTTGAGTGTACTTCCCGGCATTATGGGATGTCATGGTAAGTTCTTTTTCTTTATACTCTAATAATAGTATTTGTGTTGATTATGGTAATTACATGATTGTTATTATATATATATGGCTCTACGCTTCCAGAATAATTACTCATGTTGTATGAAAGTTATGGCATATGTGGATATGGAATGTCGTACTATTGTTATAGTTGATTAGTTATCTTATACAGTGATAACGGAGAAGATTCAGGCTCGATTATGTACCTTGACTTTAAGTTATTACCTTACTCTATATCATCATTATATTATAATTTATCTCAGTCGACCAATGATGCCTACTGAGTACCCATGTTTTGGTAGTCATACTACACTTTTGTACATTTTTGTGCAGACTCGAGTTCTAGTTGTTGCTGTTGAGTCGAGATCATGTGGTGTTGATCATCAGGATATAGAGTGATCTCTTGGAGTTTGATTTTCCCTTTTTTCCCTCTATCCTTATTGTATCTTTTGTATTCGAGATGAACGTATAAGACTATTTATTACTATTAAATGGTGAGTTGTAATTTTTATTGTCGAATGTAGAGGTTCTCTTTTACTAATACTATCAGGTCATGGGATTGGTATTCGAATGTTAGTTGTTTCTTTATGGAATGTCTTTGTTATATTGTATTCCTATATAGGGTCCATGTTGGATGTTCCTGCCAAGGTAACCTATTTCATTAGCTCTGGGTTATGGTGTAGGCTAACCTACTGGTGGGTTATGGTAGGTGTCATCATGACTCAAAAAGTGGGTCGTGATAACATCACAGTAAACAACAAACCCATCTGGACCCAATGGTAGAGTCAAAACTAGAATAGAAGTGAGTCGAGTCTTCAACTCCTAAAAATATTCTCACAAGCATCAAACCACTTAAACTTGACTTTATTCTAAGTGAATCTAGACATAGGATAAGCAATCAATGAAAATCCTTCAACAGCTCACCTGTAGTAACCAGCTAAACGCAAGAAACTCCTAATGTCTAATGTAGAGATGGATATAAGAAAATTTCTAACTGCTTCAGTCTTTTGAGGATCAACCTGAATGCCCTCATTAGAAATGATAAAACCAAAGAATTCTACTGATTTCAACTAAAATTTACCTTTGAGATTCTACAAGATAATTCTCGAATAGTATGCATGTTCATTCTCACTCCGATAATAAATGAGGATGTCATCTATGAAGATAATGATAAATATGTCCAAGTATAATTTAATACTTTATTCATTAATTCCTTTAAAGATGCAGGATCATTCTTTATACTAAAGTGATCATACCAAGTTATGAAGATTGTCTTTGGGATGTCACATACTCTGACTCTAAGATTATAGTCAAAGCTGACATTAACTTTGAAAATCAACTGGAACCCTAAAGTTTGTTGAAAAAGTCATCATCCTAGGAATAGGATACTTATTATTAACTGTGTCTCTATTCAGGTAGTCGTAATTGAAGCACATTATAAAGGAATTGTCTTTCTTACACACAAAAAAACTGAAGTACCCCATGAGGAGATACTGGGTTTAATGAAACCTTTTGTCTAAGAGATATTTCAACTAAACCTTAGATTTCTTAAACTCGGCTATATCCATTCTATTAAAAGGAATTAAAATAAGTTGGGTATCTAAAAGAAGGTCTATTCAAAAGTCTATTTCCCCTTGGGAGGGACTCTAGACGGATCCTCCGAAAAAACTTATGAAAACTCATTTACAACTTTAATTAACTAAAGGGTTGAGGTTCTGGACTTAGAGTCCTTAACCCAAACTAAATGGTAGATGCAACCCTTAAAAATTATTTTATAGCCTTAAGGTAAGCAACAAACCAACCTATAGGCACTGAGCTACTACCCTTCTATTCTAAGTCTAGTTCATTAGTAAACTGAAACTTAACATTTTTTGTTCTATACTCAACTGAGGTATAATAGGAGTGTAACCAATCCATGCCAAGATTGGCATCAAAATCAGTCATATCTAACTTAACTGTATCAACTATGGTGATTTTTTGGAAAAACCGAGATGGGACAATTTTTGTATACCCATTTTGCTATAACTAAGAGGAGAGACTAAGAAAGATTCTGAAAAAGCTTTGGGGCTGACACCAAAATATACTACAGTATAAGGAGTCTTGAATGAAAGTGGGGCTCCTGGATCTAGCAATGCATAAACATCTATACAAAAAGACTGGTGGATGTAACTAAGCATTGTATTTATATTTTATATTAAATACGGTCAGTTCATACATTGATACATTGGCTACAAATAGTAATTTTGAAAGTTATGTTATGGGCTCCCTAATTTGCTGGAAGTTTGGCTATTTTATGAAAGTTTCCCTTTACATTATCATTCATGGCTTGTGCTTGACGTAGTCATATTTTTTAAAAATACATAAAATAAAAAAATAGAACAAAAAGATGAAAAGAAAAAAAAAGCCAAAGACTAAAAAAGGGGGAAAAAATGAAGAAAGAGAACTAGCAGCTAGAAATAAAAGAGAGAAAAAAATTTAAAAAAGAAAAAAGAAAAAAGAAAAAATAAAGTAACACAAGAAAAGAGGAAAAAATGGGAAAAAGAAGAGAAAAATAAAAAAGGGAAAAACACGAAAAGTAAAAAAATGAGAGAGAAAAAACATAAAAATGAAAAAAATTTAAAAAGGAAAAAAAAAAGAAGAAAGAGAAATAGAAGTTGCAAATAGAAGTGAAAAAAAATGAAAAGAAAGAAATGAAAAATAAAAAAGAAAACAAAAATAGAAAAAAAAAGAGTAGAAAAAAGAAAAAAAAAAGGTTGGTGGATGTAATTACTCATTCTATATATATATATATATATATATATATATATAAAGGAGAAACATAAAGAAGGTGATGTGGCACCCCTCTATGGCCTCCATTGACATTTATCTTTTTTCCCCTCTTTGGGATTTTTTTCTCTTTATTTATCTATTTATGTTATTTTAATTAGGCCAAAAAATGTGTAGATTCAATTAATCAATTTTTTAACTTCCATTATAATTATCTTCTAAATTAAATGTCTTAATATGCATTTATGTATAACCTTTTGGTATACTTTCTATCTCTTTATAACATCATCGTAAGACAACTTGTCAAACCCCAAATAATCCATCTTTTTGACATTTAATATCTACATCAGAATATTGTCATGCAGGTGAAGGGTGCGTTTTACAAGACGAAATTAAAGTGACAGTAAGTTTTTGGTGATTGGTTGTATGAGATGACATTTTCTTTCTTGAAAATATATAATAGTCCTTCTAATCTCTATCCCATTTTGTATGAGATTGAAATTCTTTGATTATATTATTTTGTTAGCGGTAATACATATACTAAAGCAATGTTTGTAATTCATTTTACTATATATCTTTATATACATTTCTTTTAGATTTATAATTTTTGAATTTTCTTTTTAAGGTTTAGAATGATACGTTGTTATTCCTTTAGTTTGATGTGAGGTTAGTCCTTAAGAATTTTTTATTTAATATTGGCACCTTTCTATTATCATCATTCATATTTATCTTTCTTTTTTTGGCATTCTTACTCTATTTTATTATATAATTATAATACAATAATTTACTTTAGGTATTAAAAAGTCTCCATAACTCACATTTTATTTTTATAATTTTCATTTTAATGATAGTGAGTATTAAAAGCCTAAAATTAAAGATAATATTAAATTTTCTAAATGTTACGGTACTTATCCCTTTCCTCTTAATTATTTTTGATTAATGTGTATTGATATGTATTAAAGATAAGAGATTAAAAAATAAGAAAATCAAAACCTCATGCTGTCAATTTTAGCTACATTACCTCTATAGCTACCAATCGATCGATGTCAGCGTTAGTTGTATATCTCTATTCTCTTATAATTAACTCTTTTGAAAAAAAAAAAGAAAAATTTTCTCATTCAATATACGTATAATTGGAGAAGAAATAAAAAATATATAAAACGAACATAAAGAGAGAGAATTAAGTATGAAGATGGAGAATACTTATTATGATAATTTTCATGCTAGATATGATATAAAATATAACAAATACGTATATGTAGTTCCTAATAATTTATTTAGTGAAAATTTAAATGGTCGGTGAGGAAAGACGCTAAAGAAATAGAGGATACAAATATAAATTTAGTGTTTATTATCTTCAAAACAAACAAATAAACAAACAAAGAGTAACTTTAAAAATTCTCATGCAATATATAGTATGAATCTAATATTTCTTATCATTCCTAATATAAATCTAATGTCTTTTATTGTTGCTTAGATGACAAAATTTGCTTTTTAGCCTTATAGATTGATTTTTGAATATGCATAAGCTGAGAAGAGCATGCCGAGATTTAATAACTTAACATACGTAATCATGTTGTTCAGTTATGTATATAACAAAACTATAAAATAAATTGTAGATTTGTAATATGTCGAGGATTTCATTTCGAAGAAGAGTGATTTATCAACTCCTAAAATCACTTAATGTTCTCCTATGTAAGTGTTGCGTGAATAAATAAATAAATAAATAAATATATATATATATATATATATATATATATATATATATATATATATATATATATATATATACACACACTGTAGGGGGCTATAACTTCACTTACAAAAATGAGGCAAACTTTTTTTTATGTTAATATTCTTGAAAAGTGAATTAAATATGAATTAAATGAACTTTAGGTCATAAAATATATCATGTATTAAAGTTAAAATTTTTATAATATCACAAACATATTATAATAGAGAAGATAATTACTTATAAGACTAATCATCAATATATTTTTCATCACCCCACAAAGCGCTGGCCTATTCCCTAGTTTTATATATAAAATACAATCAGTTCATACAGTTGATACATTGGCTAGAGATAATAATTTTGAAAGTTATGTAATGGGCTCCCCAATTTGCTGAAAGTTAGGCTATTTTCTGCAAATTTTCCTTAATTATTTAAGTCCAACAAATATGAATTTTATTAGGTCCAACTTCATTGGGCTAACCCATCATACTGGCTACAAATGAGAAATCCATTTTGCCAAGTTCAAGATGTCATCTTATTCAAAAGGTTCAATTTGGTGTCATGGGTCAAATGACGTGTCATGTCAAGTCAAGAAAAGAAGCTAATAGGATCATGTCATGTATTAAAATGATGCAGCATACATAGTAAAATTCAGGGTCAATGAAAATATTTTACATGTGCAAGTTGACGTGTTCTAACCAATCAAATATGGTCATGTGTAAGGACCAGCTTTTTGATGAAATATATGAATTATATATTTCTATGTGATTTAATTATTTTACCCCTTCTCATAATTGTATTATAGTATTTCTGGAGTATGGGGGTGATTGGTATGGTTCTCGATGCATTTTGGTACCATTTATGTAATATTATATTTTTGTTGGCTTAGAAAGCCTTATTTTGGACTTATGTGGATACCTTTTAATTCGTGTGATGGATGGTTAAAAGGACTGTACTAGAAGCTTAGGAATATCAATTTTAGGCTAGGTAAATCTTTGGTTCGGGTCCCGATGCGCCCGAGCTCATTTTGACCTATTGGTCAGAAAGTTGAAAAATTAAAAATACGGGTGTGGGATCCACATTTGATCTAAATGATCTCGAATGAAAAATCCAACTTTACCCACAAATCTAGAAAGTTGATTTTATGGTGTTAACATGTTTTGTGTGATTTACAACTTTTAAATATCATTGCGACTCTCGGGTAGAAAAATTGTGATGTCGAATTTTGGGAGTCAACTTTGTGAAAATGATATTTTTTTAAAAATTTGATATCGTCATTGAGTCTGGAGCATTAAATTTAGTGTGTCCACATAGATCGGTTGCATATATCGGACTCCGAACGTATCTCGGACACCCTATCGAAGTCTGTTTGGACTTAGAAAAATCTGCTATAGCAGAAAAATCTACAATATATAGCAGATTTTTCTCCCCTTTTTTGACCCATTTTATTTATTTTTTTATCTTGTCTCTTGAGAGTTAAACTCTAAAATAGTGTGGGAGCTTAAAAGTGAAGCTTGTGGGAGCTTCAGAAGTTAGATTAACATCTATTACTTGAATTTATTATGAATTTAAGATAAGAATTCACTCCCTTTTTTAGTAATTTCTTAATTAATTTTTTTAAAATTGCAAAAATCTTAGGGCTTGATTTTAAACCCCAATTTCACTCCTTTTCACTTGAATAATATTTTAATTTTATAATTACTAATTTTTCTTCAATTTAACCTCCAAAACAACTCCGGTTCTTGATTTTAACCTGAATTTCAAAGAGTTTTACCTGGTAAAGCTCAAAAATAGTTTTTATTTGATTTGAACCTCGTTTTTTACTTGATTTGACTTGGGTTTTTAGCTGTAGGCTCCTAAAGATATGAAAAACACATTTTTAAAGTAAAGTTATGGTTTTGATCTTCTTTTTTTAAAACTAGTTTCGAGGGTTCATTTTGAACTAAATCAAAAATAGTCAATATGGGTGACGTTGGTTTTATTTTGATGCGTAGATTCCATATTTGATATTTTTAGTGGAGTTCAGTATCATTCATGGAAAGTAAGGTCGTGGGTTCAAAGTATAGCGAATCGATTTTGGCTTTTGAGGTAAGTTATGGCTTAACTCTTTCAGACTAGTCTGGTTAGTAAATGATGGTATAAAATGCATGTTAAGAGTGAAATTAATCATGAAAAATATCTATCTATGTGTTGTTCCCATGTAGGGGATAACAGGTAATGTAATTATCAAAATTGAGATATTATGTGGTGCATGACTGTGTGGAGTCCTATGTGATGTTGATAGCCCTAAATAGATGTGAATAATTATATTGTCTTGTTGAAATGCCTAATATTGTACCATTGGTGTATTATGATATATTCATACTTGTTGGTATATGTGAGATGTGAAATTCATGGATGAAACGAAAATAATGAGTGGATATTGGCTCACGTGGTTATGGAAATATATCATTATGGTTGGTTGTCGAAATGTATCATTATGGTTGGTTGTGAAAATACTCATTGTGATTGATTGTGAGCATTACATCCTCATATCATACTCATTCATGAAATATTGGTACCACCATGGCAACACCTAAGTAACACTGGCAACACCTTTTTAACACCCTCCTCGAGGGATGTATCGAGGAAGAGATATTTTAACACCTTATAAAACCTTTTCTGAGGGATGTGCCAGAAATGAGATATGAGATATGTGGATGGTATATGGGGTGACGAATCCCTATGGGTCCTATGTCGAGAAGCTTTAGCTCTATAGGTGTCTACAAGTATTGTGCGACGACCCCAAAGTTTGTGCGACAACCTCATGCATTATCATCATATACATTGCACTTACTTTATTGTTTTATGTTGTGTTGTATTGCCATATTTACTTGTCATCTGTGTGTTTGTCGTATCTTCCTTTACTTGTATTTGATAAGTTTGTACATACATATTCTCCCTTAAACTTCTTATATGTGATATACTATGTGCTTGTGTTCTATCTTTGTGTGATGTTGCAATATATATTATATATTAAAAATATTAATGCAAGCGGTCTGGGCTACCATTATGGGATATTTTCTGATTGCAGATGATGTGACCTTAGTATGTATATTGTATGCATTATTTTCTACTTTGCTCGGTCGGCCTATGATATCTACTAAGTACAAGTGGACCGTATTCACTCCTACTTTACCCTTTTTGTGTAGTTTTAGGTTTGGGTGTACCTCACATTGGTTGATTTCAAGCGCCTTCAAATTTCTCAAGAAAGCGGTTGGATATTCATACATTCAGAGTTTACCTCTATCTTTCTATATTAGCTATGTCTTTATTAATGTTCGGAGATAGATATTTTACTTTATAGTTATTTTTCTAGTGTATTTGACTTCGGGATTGTATTAGTAGCTTTTATGCTGTTAACACCAGGTTTTAGAAGTTATGGTTACATGTGTTGATTTTATTCTTTCTATTTTTATTATATCTATGTAGTTTGGCTTAGTTCTAGAAGCCTTACCTTCAGGGCATTTCTACTTTTTCCTCATGTGTATCAATCTGGGTAAGAGGCATACTTGTCAAGGTTCGCCACGTCAAGTGCCATCATAACCTATCAATTTTTAGGTCGTGACAAATTGGTATCAGAGCAGCCAGGTTCATTGGTCTCAACAATGTAATATGGGATGTCAAATAGAGACTCGCAAATCAGTACGTAGTCGTCCATATTTATCTTTGAGAGGCTATAGGAAACTTTTCTCATTTTATTCTTTATCGTGCAAAGTTATTTTATACCTTGTATTCTGAGATTTTTTCACTCTTTTTGCGTGGAATGTGTGGCTTATACTACATATCAGCTGAGAGATACTGGGAGAGATTAGTGAAGATTGTTTGTCGGTTGTAGTCCTGTTAATGCTCTTGAGTTGTCATAGGATCCATTTTTTTATGCCTTTCTAGAGAGATTTTTGCCTTACAGTTTGAGGAATCGGATGCAGGACGAGTCTAATCCTTTGGAGTAAGGCTCTATGACAGTTGTTGAGTATGAGGCACGCTTTCATACCCTATCCAGATATTCCTAGGATAGTATTTCCACTAATTCTAAGAAGATTTGGAAGTTTGTGAAGGGTTTGGATGTCTTCCTTCAGTTAGATACGTCATAAATGGTTGTGTTTGGGGTTTTTTAGAGTATTATGGATCATACTAAGATGGCAGAGGGTATTCTTAGTGCATCTCAGTGAGGACCCAAAAGGCATGACATTTTGGTGAATTTAAGAGTCAGACCTCTCGAAGCAGAGATTTTAGAGGTTCTCATAGATACCATGGTAGGCCAGTACAGGCGGCTTTACAGAGTTCAGGTGGTGGATCTACTAGTTCAGCAGCTCAAGGTGGTCGTTCGGGCTCAATTGTACCTTTTTCTATTGAGACTAGTTATAGAAGTTGCTATATGTGTGATCAGATAAGCCATGTGACCAGGGACTATCCCTGAAGGGGGATTTGGGCTACTTCTATTTCAGTTGTGAGTGGTAGGGGCTCTACCAGAGATGCGAAGGGCATAGGAAGTGGACCTTGTGGGGGTGGTCGCGGGAACACTTAAGTGGTTAGTGGTCGTGGGGCTACTTAGATAGTTGGTGGTCGTGGGCAGTGCAATGCTATACTAGCCAGACCTGAGGCAGAGGCTTCTAATGATGTGATTATAGGTATCATCCTCATTTATTTTATACCTGCATTTATCTTATTTAATCCCAAGTTGACTTTCTCCTATGTGTTTGTGTATTTTGTTTCGAGTTTTGATTCTGTTGGTGATCCTCTTGCCATGCCTATTTGTATATCTACCTCAGTAGGTGATTCTTTAATGGTAGATCGAGTGTACCAATATTGTGTTGTGACTTTTGCTGGGCATGAGACTTTGGTGGACTTACTTGTGTTAGATATGGTCGATTTTATATTATTTTGGGTATGATTGGTTGGCTCCTTATCATGTTGTCCGAGATTATTATGACCATGACTTTAGCTTCGTTGGGTGCGCTAAGCATAGCTTGGAAGGGTGCACTTCATTCAAGTCCTAATAGGATTATATCTTATGTTCAGTATCATAAATTGGTTGAGATGGGATGTTTATCGTACTTGGCTCATAATCGTGACATAGTATTGTTTCGCCTCCTTCCTTGTATTTTATCTATGTTGTCCATGAGTTTATGGATGTGTTCCCTGTGAACTTGCTTGTTATGCCTTCGAATCAAGATATTGATTTTGCTATTGATGTTGAGTCAAGCACCAATCCTATTTCTATTCCTCCTTATAAGATGGCCCCAGCAGAGTTGAAGGAACTAAAAGATCAGTTGCAGGAGTTGTTGGATAAGGGATTTATCCTACCTAGTGTTTCACCTTGGGGATTTATCCTACCTAGTGTTTCACCTTAGGGTGCACCTATCTTGTTTGAGAAGAAAAAGGATAGGTCTATGCGTATATGTATTGATTATCAACAGTTAAACAAGGTGACGATTAAGAATAAGTATCATCTTCCTCATATTGATGATTTATTTGATCAGTTTTAGGGTGTTGTGGTGTTTTTGAAGATTGATTTGAGGTTCGGATATCGCCAGTTGAGGATTAGAGATTCGGATATTCTGAAGATAGCTTTTCGGACTTGATATGGTCATTATGAGTTTTTGATCATGTCCTTTTGGTTGACTAATGCCCCTGCCGCATTCATAGAGTTGATGAATCGAGTGTTTCGATCATATCTTAACTCTTTTGTTATTGTATTTATAGATGATATGTTGGTGTATTCTAAGAGTGAAGTTGAGCATGAGGAGTATTTGCGAACTGTACTTCAGATATTAAAGGATGAGAAGTTGTATGCCAGATTCTCTAAGTGTGATTTATGGTTGGAGTTTATATTTTTGGGGTCATGAGGCGACTAAGGAAGGTATTATGGTTGATCCAGCCAAGGATGCAGTGGTTTGTGATTGGGCTAGACCTACTTCACCCATCGAGATTTAGAGTTTTGTTGGCTTAGCAGGTTATTATTGGTATTTTATTGAGGGTTTCTCTTCTATTACAGCTCTATTGACCAAGTTGACCCAGAACAAGATTTTTTTCAGTGGTCTGATGCTTGTGAGGCAAGCTTCCAAAAGCTCAAGGATTTGTTAACTTTAGCTCTTATATTGGCTTTGCCCAAGGAGGACGTGGGCTTTACTATTTTTGTGATACTTCGGGTGTTGGGTTAGGTGTTGTATTAATGCATGAGGGCAAGGTGATTGCTTATGCGTCTTGTCAGTTGAAGCCTCGTGAGAGTAATTATCCTACCCATGATTTGGAGTTGTGCACAGTTTTGTTAGCCTTGAAGTTGTGGAGGCACTACTTGAATGGAGTCTGTTGTGAGATCTCCTCAGATCATCTTAGCCTTCAGTACTTCTTCACGTAACAAGATCTTAATATGAGGCAACACCATTGGCTTGAGTTGCTTAAGGATCATAACTTAACCATTCTCTATCATTTGTGCAAGGCTAATATAGTTGTCGATTCCTTGAGTTGGAAGTTGACTAGCATGGGTAGTTTGGCGCATATTTCAACCTAGGAGAGGCCTTTGTGAAATTCAAGAGGGGGTGAATTGAAATTTTCTTCTGTGAGTCGACTACTGACTCCACACAGTCGACTCGCCTGCAGATCAGAACACTTCACACATAAATTAATCTTAGAATAGTTAAGTAAGTAAAAAACAAAACATAAAGTAATAACATAAAGATTTATCCTGGTTTAGCACACTAATGTAGTGCCTATGTCCAGTCCGCTTGGGTTTCAAAGTTTCTTAGATTGTTGAAAGTTTGGATTGAGTACAATAATAGAAAATAAGTTCTAAAGACTTATTTTGATCTTTATATTTTATGACAGCTTCAGTTGATGTTACAAAGTTAACTTGATCCTACTCTTTATATAACAATTGTAAACTAAAGTTACAGATCTTTGTAAGACTAAGAATGAGACACTTTGAATTTTCTCCTTGAAGTTGTGTAAAAAGTGTTTGTCTTCGGTCTTCTTCTTTTATAGTCTTTGGTTGCTATTCTTCATGAGGAAACCCAAGACATTTCTTCTCAATCAAGGACATATTGATTCCATGATTTAGGAATATAGTCGTTGGATCACGTCCATATTAGATATGTCCATGATCTTTCTTTCCATTTAGTCTGGATGTCTTATGTGATCATTGTGTCCTTCCTTCTTTTGTTTAGATTCTGATTGATTCTTTGATTGATCTTGATCTCCCGTTCTGCCGTGATTCTGGGATAATGATTCTCCTTTCTTTTTCAGCATATTTGACTTATCTGCCATGCTCTTTACAATGTCGTAATCTTTTTGCGATTGGATGTCCTTCTTTTTCTAGAGTCGACTTCCTTCATCAATGGTCTTTTAATATCCTGCAAGGATTCACTTGTTAGTTTGTCATTATTAAAATGAAAACTTTGAAGGCTAACAATCTCCCCCTTTTTTATAATAACAAGCATGAGTAAACATCAGTTGACTTCCCTATCAGTTAGCTTTCTCCCCTGACTTTGTAACCATCAGTTGGCTTTTATACATTGAAAGTCGACTTTGACTTTGCTCCCCCTAACTCGTGATCATCTTGGTTGTTTTGATTTTTCTCCCTCTGACTTATGATCATCTTGGTTGTTCCATGTTTTACTAGTCAACCTTTGTATGTTGAAAATTGACTTGTTCTAGCTGACTGGTGGATGTTTCTTTTCCTGTCTTTCTCCTCTTTTTGGCATAATTAAAAATAATACCAACAAATAAAAACAGCACCTACAAACAGAGCAGCAAGTAATTCATATAGGCAGTTGATAACCATGGATAGTCATAACTAAGCATAGCAAAACAAATTGTCAAAAAAAAGTTAAAACATCTTTACAACCCAAAGATGTAAGGGATAGGACCCCCTTTTGAATGAGAGGTTCATAATTCACCGTTTTGCCAGAAAATAGGTAAGAGTATTATGCATGTTTTGATAGAACTTGCCATAAGACTTTTCAACATTTTTTATGAAGAAAGAGTAGGAGTTTAGAACGCAGAAAGCCAGATCATCATTCTAGGAAGAGACTTGAGATTTCAAGGAGTCCATGCGAGAGAGCACTCGAGAGAACAACTTGACTCCTTCTTGTTTGAGCCTATCAAGACCTAGCTGGACCACTCTTATGTCGGAGCTTGTACATTTTCCAAGGTCCAAGATCTTGGAAGTAGACTCTTGGAGTTGCATGATACCTTTCTCAATAGCCTTGAGCCACTGCTTGAACTCTTAAAGTTCCTTCATCAAAGAAACAGGGGGGTTAGAGACAGGCCTACTTACCTTCATGGGCTCAGTTTTTGCTCGAGCTGACTTTTTTTTGCAACATTTATCTTCCACCAGGACATAGCCCATTCTGCTGAAGGTTCTTAAATCATAAGTTGCAGCGACTTCTATAGGGGGTAGGTGGAGAGATCAATTGAGTAGTATAGGAGGATCTAGGTGATAAGTAGTCCATATGGCAAACTAGTCGAAGGATTTGCTTTCCTTGCACTCTCAAGCATGTACTCATGAATCCAAGTTGCACAATTTATTTTGGTCTTCTTAACCAGACAGTATAGCACAAAAAATCATGATAAGTGATGTTTCTTAGAGATCTTTTTCGGTGAATCAGAGTGGTGGAAACAATATAAGCCATAATGTGATATTTGAATCAGAGAGACAGGGACCAAAGCTAGATGGTACAGATTCAGAATTAGACAAAAACTTTTTGGGTTCCTCTAAGCGCACTTTAAAGTCCTCAAGCCAGTTATTATTCATAAAGGCACTACACCGGAGAATTTAGTATCAAAAACTTTCTTGAATAGAAAGTTGTTCAAGAAAATTCTTGTGTTGAGCACAAGAGTCTCAAACTCCCCACTATCTGGGAAAATTCTGAAATTGGTGTAGAACATTAGAATAGGATCCTCAAAAACTAGAGTTCCACAGAGTCAAAAACATAAGGATATGTCTTGAGATTTAAAAAAGTGGCTGACATTGCACGAGGCATCTTTAAGTTGGCTAATATTGATGATACTCCCAGGAACTATTGAGCGATTATTAAAGGAAAGGAACTTTTCTTTAGAGATATTTGTCCAGAACTGGTGCATTTCATCCAGAGGAAGAGAGTTAGAGGAATTTGGATGATATTTCTTTGCCGAAGAGATGAGGCTAGAAGAGGGTCGCCATCTCTTGAGAAAAATGGACAAAGATTCATTGGAAGATTCTGAAAGAGGAATAGGACCATTAGAAAAAATTTTGGAGACCTTTGTCGTTGATTAGGGTTTGGGCATGAGAGAGTAAAGGGAAAAGTTTTAAAAGAGGAGAGAGAGAGAGAGAGAGAAGAAAGGCCAGTTAAGAGAACCTGGAGAGGAGACTGTTTAGAGTGGATAGAAATGGAGAAGTAAAAATGCATGAGGTGAAAGGGGACTGATAGAGATGAAAAAACACGGTCTAGGGAAGGGTGAAGGGCGAAAGAGGTGGCATGGGAAACGGCGATATAATGATGGCAGCCTATTTTTAAAAGAGTCCCATTTTTTAAAAAAAAGGTAAAAATTGGATTAAGTTAAAAGAATATTGTAGTCAAAAATGACTTATGGGTCTTAAATGCAGAATCTTTTTTTAAGATATTCCCTTCAGTAAAAATAAGATTTGACTAAGTAAAATGATTTGTGTCCAAAAATATGACTCATAAATTATTGACGCCAAATCCTTTTCTGAGAACTCGGATTTTGAAAAGATCCAATCATGGAAAGAAAATACTTAAATCTAACATACTTAGCCCTAGATGCATAGAACAATTTAACAGATGATTAACACAGAATTATCACACATTCTGGGAACAATTTCAAGAGATAAATTAAAACCAAGTGGTTGATGTTGGATCCAAAGAATTTAAGTAAAACATCTTCCGAGAGTTGTGAATACTGTTCTGATTGCTGGTGAGTCAACCAAGGCTTGTACCTTGCTGAGTCATGAGTTTTGAGCAATGCTCATGAGATGAAGCTTTCATCAGAGTGTTAAAAAAATTCTCACAAAAATGTTAGAATTCTCAGGAAAGTATGCAGAAACACAATGGTTAACAATAAAACTTTTAAAAAGACAAATGGCAGCTTAAAAAATGAGAGTAAGGACAATTTGCATTAGGTTTTGACCTTGTCATACGAAAAAGCATTTTCCTGGAGGGAAAATAACTTTATTTATATTTTACCATTTCAGTTGCAAGAGTCGACTTTGAAGGGGGTGTAGTTGACTCTAGTAACATTTCCTCCATCGTCATCACAAGAAAACTTTTGTCTAAAACAATCAAGGCCTTTTTTTCTCCTACTACACCTCTGGAACATCCGCTATTAATTCCTTCATTTTGTAGATCTTGCGGTCATATTCCTACAAAATAAGAAAATTAATTCTGCTTAGGTACCCAAGCGGTCTTGAGTCCTTGCGGGTTAGATGTGCTCCCTTTGGGCTTCAAAACCTATACATTTTTAGGATTATGCCTGCAACTGTAGAATTTGTGCCCTCTCTGTCCATAGATAAAACAAACAGGCTCTCGATAGGATAAATAGTTCTTAGCTAATTTAAACGATCCTAATGAGGAACTCGATTAGTTTTTAAATGAGTTTGATATTACAAAACTATGGCTTGGGGATGCACAAAAATTGTTTAATTTGATTTTTGCATCATCAAGTTTTTCATGAAATAGGTCAATTTCAATTTAACATGCTTTAATTTCTATTTGCCAGTTTCATCATCCTCTTTGAGTTTTCGTTTAAATTTAGCTTCACAATTTTTCTTCTCTTAGGCAAGTTTTTTATATTCATCTATAACTTTTTGAAGTTCGTTAGGAATTATATTCAGGTTAGATTCAAGAATATTATAGTTATGGCAATCATGTAATCTTACCTCGCTAGATTCACCAGTTGCCATGAAGCATATATTCGCGGCTTCTACTTCATCTTTCGTTTTATCTTCATCACTCCTGGCTCCAAGGTTTTGATTTTTCTTGGATGTTCTTATTTTTAATTTAGGACAATTCTGTTTGAAGTGACTAGGCTTTCTGCAGTAGTAGCAGCATTCATTATTTCTTATGGAACTATTACTTTTGCCTCCTTGGGATCCTTGTTGTCTCTGTCTCATGATCTGACTTATCCCATGGTTGATGAGACTCATTCCTTCACTATTAGCATCTTCCAAAATGTCCTCCTCTATGGTTAGAGTAGTGTTGAAAGCTACTGGTTTCTTCTTTTCATCCTTATGAAACCTGTTGATATAATTTTTCTCATATGCAATAAGGTTACCCCGCAATTCATCATAAGTCATGTTGTGAAGATCTTCATCTTTTAGAATGGCAGTCTTGGTTTCCCAAATCTTTGGGAGACTTTGGACTAGTTTCTGGACTTGCAGGTTGTGAGGATAGATTATCCCTAGTGATTTTAGTTCACATATAATTTTACTGAATCTGGTGAACATTGATTCAATATCCTCATTTTCCTCTATTTTGAACAACTCATATTCATTTACAAGAGCAATACTTTTTTACATCTTGACTTTGGTGGTTCCTTCATAGGTTACCTCCAGTTTGTCCCATATTTCTTTTGTTGTCTCACATATTGAGATCTTGTCATATTCTTCTCCACTAACTGCACACAAAAGTAAACTTATAGCACGTATGTTAGTTTGGATTGTCTCTTGTTGTTCTTTGGTAATAGCAAAATTTTTAAGATCTTCCATATCAATACTACTGGATTCTTTATCCTTGTACTTTTGTTTTTCCTTGAGCCCTAGAATTGGCTTAGGACCCTTTTTAATGAAAATCTAGGCTTGGTATTTATTTGATTGGACAAAGATAGTGAATCTGTTTTTCCATTATGAGTAGTATTATCTATTGAAGTATGGGGGTCTTGTGAAGGAGTGACTATCCTGAAGAAGAGCACCAGGAATTTGGTAATTGTCCATTTTATCATTGCTCACTTGCAGTTAGGCAATGCTATCTATGAGACCTACTCTGATACCAATTGAAATTCAAGAAGGGTGAATTGGAATTTTTTCTGTGAGTCGACTATTTGACTCCTCACAGTCGACTTGCCTACAGATCAGATTACTTCACTCATATATTAATCTTAGAACAGTTAAGTAAGTAAATAAAAAACATAAAGTAATAAAACAAAGATTTATCCTGGTTTGACACACCAATGTAGTGCCTACGTCCAGTCCCCTTAGGTTTCAAAGTTTTCTTAGATCGTTGAAAGTTTGGCTCGATTACAATAATAAAAAACAAGTTCTGAAGACTTATTTTGCTCTTCAGATTTTGGGACAGCTTTAGTTGATGTTACAAAGTTGACTCTATCCTACTCTTTATATAAAAATTGTAAACTAAAGTTATAGAGCTTTGTAAGACTAAGAATGAGACACTTTGAATTTTCTCCTTGAAGTTGCGTAAAAAGTGTCTATCTTCGGTCTTCTTCTTTTATAGTCTTCGATCACGATTCTTCATAAGGAAACCCAAGAGATTTTTTTCTCAATCAAGGACTTGGATTGTTCCTCAATTAAGAAATATAGTCATTTGATATGTCCATATCAGATATGTCCATATACGGCTTTGAATCACGTTCATATTAGATATGTCCGTGATTTTTCTTTCCTTTTAGTCTGGATGTCTTATGTGATTATTGCATCCTTCTTTCTTTTTTAAAGATTTTGATTGATTCTTTGATTGATATTGATCTCCCATTATATTGTGATTCTGGGATGATGATTCTTCTTTATTTTTTAGCATATTTGATTTATCTGCCGTGCTTATTAGAATATTGTAATATTTTTGCGATTAGATGTCTTTCTTTTTCTAGATCTGACTTTCTTCATCAGTGATATTTTAATATCCTGCAAGGATTCACTTGTTAGTTTGTCATTATTAAAATATAAACTTTGAAGGCTAACACTTTGTCCTTAGAGGTTCAGTCTTTAGCTAAGCAGGTAGTTAGGCATGATATTTAGACACATGTTAGTATTTTGACATTTTTAGAGGCTAGATCTTATTTGATGGAGCATATAGAGCTCATCAGTTTGTTGATGTTGGAGTGAGGTTGATTCGAGATAACTTTTTGAGTTGAGAGGCTAAGGAAGCCTTACTTGATTCAGATAGAGTTTTGTAGATTGGAGGCCAAGTTTGTGTGTCAAGAGTAGGTGACTGAATTAGGTTGATCTTAGAGAAGGCCCATAGTTCCAGGTATTCTATCTATCTAGGTGTGACTAAGATGTATCGTGATTTGAGATTGTACTACTAGTGGGGTGACATAAGGCAACATATAGAATATTTTATGGCTCGTTGCCTATGTTTCCAATAGGTGAAGGCTGAGCATATAAGACTTGGTGGTTTGCTTCAGAGGTTACCCATTCTCGAGTGGAAGTGAGAATGGATCACCATGGATTTTGTGACTGGTTTCCCTCAAACATCTCATGGTTTTGACGGTGTTTGGGTCATCGTGGATTGATTAACCAATTCAACTTATTTTATTCTGGTTTAGGTCTTATTTAGTGCTGAGAAATTGGCTCATACCTACACTCGTGAGATTATGCATTTGCATGGTGTGTCGGTGTCCATTATTTTAGATCAAAGTTCTTTGTTCACATCTCACTTTTAGGAGATTTTTCAGGATAATTTGGGTACTTAGGTTGATCTTAGCACGGCATTTCACCTCCAGACTGATAGTTAGTCAAAGTGGACTATTCAGGTTTTAGAGGATATGCTCTGCACTTTTGTGATAGATTTGGGTGGCTAGTGGGAGCAACATTTAGCTTTAGCAGAGTTCATTTATAATAATAGCTACCATTTTTATATTGCTATGGATCTTTTTGAGACGTTGCATCGGAGGCATTGTTGCTCCCTAGTAGGTTGGTTTGATGTTTCAAAGGTAAGACCTCGAGGTACAGACTTACTTCATGACTCTTTAGTTAGAGTCTGGATCATTCAAGATAGACTTAGAGCGGCTCAGAGTAGGTAGAAGTGCTATACTAATCATAGACTTCGTGCCTTGAGGTTTGGTGTTGGTGATCGTGTTTTCCTTTGAGTTTCACCCGTGAAGGGTGTGATAAAGTTTGGGAAGAGAGGCAAACTTAGCCCCTGGTATATTGGTCCATTTGAGATTCTTCGGATAATTGGTGATGTGGATTATGAGTTGGCTTTGCCCCCTGATCTATCAGCTGTTCATCCTATTTTTCATGTTTGTATGCTTCGCCGTTATATTTTGGATAAGTCACATATCATTCATTGGGAGTCAGTTTAGTTAGATGAGAGGTTATCCTTTGTTGAGGAGTCGGTCTCCATTTTGGGTAGGGATTTTAGGGGGTTGCTCTCTAAAGTGATCCCTATGGTTAAGCTCCAGTGGCGACATCGACCTGTAGATAAGGCTACTTAGAAGGTCGAGTTAGATATGCGTAGTTCTTATCCCCATCTCTTTGTTGATTCAAGTATTTCCTTTATCTTTCGTTCGAGGAAAAACTAGATTTTGAGTGGTAAATGATGTAACGACCAACTTTTTGATGAAATATATGAATTGTGTATTTTTATATGGTTTGACTTTTATCACTCTATGTAGTTGCATTATGGTATTTCTGGAGTGTGGGGATGATTGGCATAGTTTCCAATGCATTTTGGTACCATTTATGTGATATTGTATTTTGTATGGCTTCAAGAACCTTATTTTGGACTTATATGGATACCTTTTAATCTGTGCGACAGATGGATGAACGAACTGTGCCACTAGCGTCAGAATATCAATTTTAGGCTAGTAAACCTTTTGTTCGGGTCCCAATACACCCGAGCTCATTACAACCTATTGATCAAAAAGTTAGAAAATTAGAAATATGGGTGTGAAACCCACATTTGGTTGAAACAACCTCGAATAGAAAATTTGACTTTGCCAACAGATCGAGAACATCAATTTTAGGGCGGATACATGTTTGGTGTGATTTTATGGCTTTTATATCTCATTTCGACTCTCGATTTGAAAAATTATGATTTTGGGTTTCGGGGGTCAACTTTGTGAAAAATGAACTATTTTTGAAAATCAAATATCGCCATTGAGTCTAGAGAATCTAATTTAGTATGGTTACATTGTTCGCTTTCATATATCAGACTTCGAACGATTCCTGGGCACCCTGTCGAAGTCCATTTGGACTTAAAAATCTATTTTTCTCTCCTTTTTAGGTCCATTTTTTATTGTTTCTCTTGAGAGTTAAACCCTAAAATAGTATGGAAGCTTAAAAGTGAAACTTGTGGGAGCTTGAGAAGTTAGATTAACATTTATTTGTTGATTTTATTACGAATTTAAGGTAAGAATTTACCCTTTTTTTTAGTAATTTCCTGATTAATTTTTCATAACCCTAAAAATCTTAGGGCTTAATTTTTAAACCCCAATTTTACTTTTTTTTCACTTGAATAATATTTTAACCTTATAATTACTATTTTTTCATCAATTTAACCTCTAAAACAACTCTGATTCTTGATTTTAACCTGAATTTCAAAGATTTTTACCCGATAAAGCTCAAAAATGGTTTTTCTTTGATTTAAACCTCATTTTTTACTCGATTTGACTAGTATTTCAGCTATAGGTTCCTAAAAATATGGAAAACACATTTTTGAATTAAATTTATGATTTTGTCCTTTTTTGAAAATCTATTTCGAGGGTTCGTTTTGACCTCGAATCAAAAGTAGTCTATATGGGTATTGTTGTTTTTGTTTTGATGCGTAGATTTCATATTTTATGTTTTTAGTGGAGTTTGGAATCGTTCATGGAAATTAAGGTTGTGGGTTTGTAGTGTATCAGATCGATTTCGGCTTTTAAGGTAGGTTATGGTTTAACTCTTTTAGACTGGGTTGAGTAGTAAATGATGGTACAAAATGGATGTTAAGGGTGGGAACTAATCATGAAAATAGCTATCTATGTGTTGTGACTATATGAGAGAATATATATGATATAATTATCGAAATTGAGATATTTTATGATGAGTGTGACTGTGTGGGGTCCTATATGAATAATTGTATTCTGTTGTTGAAATTCCTAATATGATACCATTGGTGTATTGTGATATATTCATACTTATTGGTATATGTAACATGTGAAAATTCATGGATGAAACAAAAATAATAAGGAGATTTTGGCTCATATGGTTGTGAAAATATATTATTGTGGTTGGTTGTGGAAATACTCATTGTGATTGGTTGTAAGCATAACATCCTCATATCATACTTATTCATGAAATATTGGTTCTAACGTTGCAACACCTGAGTAAAACTGGCAACACCTTTATAAAACCCTCCCTGAGGGATATGCTTAGGAGGAGATATTGTAACACCTTATAAAACCCTTTTTGAGGGATGTGTCAGAAAGGAGATATGAGATATGTGAACTGTATACGGTTTTACGAACCACCCATGGGTCCTACGTCAAGGATTATGCGATAATCTCAGAGGTTGTGCGACGACCTCGTGCATTATCATCATCATCAGCATCATCGTCACCATCATCTTCATATACATTGCACTTACTTTATAGTGTTGTGTTGTATTGGCATATTAACTTGTCATCTTTGTATTTGTCGTATCTTCCTTTACTTGTATTTGATGATTTTGTATATACATGTTCTCCCTTAGGCTTCTTATATGTGATATAATGCGTAGTTGTATTCTATCTTGGTATGATATTGCAATATATGTGATATACTATAACTGTTAATGCAAGCGGTGTAGGCTACCGTTGTGGAACATTTTCTAATTGCTAGTGACGTGACCTTAATATGTATTTTGTATGCTTTATTTTCTACTTTACTCAATCGGCCTATGATACCTACTGAGTATAAGTGAACCTTACTCACTCCTACTTCACCCTTTCGATACAACTTTAGGTTCGGGTGCGCCTTAGACTAGTTGATTTTGGGGGCCTTCAGATTTCTCAAGGTAGCAGTTGAACATTCATAAGTCCGAAGTTCACCTCTTTCTTTCTGTATTAGCTATGCCTTTATTAGTGTTTGGAGACAGATATTTTCCTTTGTGGTTATTTTTCTGATGTATTTGACTCCGGGATTGTATTAGTAGTTCTTATACTATTGACACCAGGTTTTAGGAGTTATGGTTGCATGTGTTGATTTTATTCTTTCCGATTTAATTATATCTATGTGGTTCGACTTAATTCTAGAAGCCTTACCTTGGGGGCATTTTTGTCTTTTCCTCATATGTATCAATTTGGGTAAGAGGCTTACTTGTCAAGGTTCATCGCGACAAGTGCCATCATGATCTATCAATTTTTGGGTTGTGACACATGTCACCTTAATACGATTGGATAAAAAGAGTTTGTAATTACCATAATTCTTCCCTCCTACATCTATAAATAGGGGTCATATAATTCAGAAGAGGGGCCAGAATTCTAACAAGAAAGCCAGAGAGAGATCATGGATCAAATATAACAGATTTCTCTACAAGCTACAAGTTTAAGAATTTAAGTACTCAAGTTCAAATACAATAGGCTACAAGTTTAAGAAATCAAGTACTCAAGATCAAATATAACTCAAGATCATGACGAAGATTCAAGATCAAGCTCAAAAGCCCTTGGATTCAAGTACAAGTCAAGATCAAGACCACTAATTCAAGAACAAGCTCGAAAACCCTTGGATTCAAGTACAATTCAAGATCAAGGCCACTAAATTCAAGAACAGGTTCAAAATCCCTTGGGTTCAAATACAAGTCAAGATCAAATTTAAAACAAATTAAAGATCAAGCTCAAAGGCCCTTAAATTTATATTTGAAAGAAAGAATCAGAGGATTCATAGAGATTGTAACATCATGTATTGAAATCAAATAAAATGATTATTGTGATATTTTTTTTGTCCCGATTATTATTTTTTTTACTCGAATTTTGTTGTCTACACATACGTCTTCTTGCTAATATAAAGTAGCAATACTCTTTCTCAAGATAAATTTGAGTTTTCATCACATCATAAAGCCATTCATAAACCTTATCACTATTACGAATTTTGTCAAATTTATCATATTTTTAATTGATCTTAGGTAGGGGTGGGCATTCAGTTTGTGCAATTTAGTTTTTGAATATAGTTTTGACTTTTTTATTTTCGATTTGGTAAAAGTGAAAACTAAAACTAAAATGAAACAAATTTGGTTCAGTTTGATTTTTACAAATTTGGTCCGATTTTGAAGATCAAAGTAGTAGGCTGGTTTTGTCATGACTGGGCTTTTGGAATTGATATTTTTTTAAGGAAATGGATTTTTACAAATTTGTTTTTCATTCATAAACATAAATAACTTATCATGCATGAAAAGAAATAAAATAACCCATAATTGTACATTTTAGTCTACATAAGTGCATAAGCATAATTGTCGAAAAAATTATTTTAATTGTTATGCTCCATCTGTTGTTTTATAACAATAAGCATAAGCATGATTACATAAACATGATCATAACTGTTGGTAAATAAAATCCACAAAAATCCATCTACATAAGTGTATGATAATTAACCAACTTGAAGTTTTCAAATTTCAACTCCCAATCAAACCAAAAATAAGAAAGGAAAATAAACTCAAACTCTCCATTGGAGTTTCCAGAAGATGTAGATAAAGATACATCTTTTGAAATTTGGATCGACATAGACAGACATCTTTTGAAATGAGTCAACAATGACTAAGACTAGACTATGACGAATTGACGATGACTAGGGAACGTTGGAACTTGAGGGAGAGAGTGTGAGTGTGAGTTTTGATTGTGTGATATTGACGGAGAAATTGGAAGGTTGAGGGAGAGAGATGCAGGCAAAGAGGGCTTGTGAGTTGAGGCTGAGTGAATTAGGGTTGGGAAAGTTGGACTTGGGGTTATATATTAACGGGTATTAGGTCTGTGCCCTGTTAGGCCTATTGTTGTGGGAATTTTGGGTTGAAATTTCAAATTTGGGTTGGGTTATATTGTATATAATTTAAATATAATGAAAATATTAATATTATATATATATAATTTTGATTTTTTGATTTAACTGAATTTTATTTTTATTTTTGAAAAATTAAAAATCAAATCAATTAATCGAATCTTCAAACTTTTAATTGAAACCAACCAAAAACCAAAAAAATGAAATCAAAATTTAATTTCAATTTGATTTTTGGATTTTTTTTTTCGGTTTGAAATGTTCAACCTTAATTTTAGGTGAGCCTCAATTCTAATTTTGAAGCTTAGTACGTCATGTTTGTATTTTAAGTTCTTTTTTGAAAAGAAAAAATGTCAATTGAATTATTAACTTTTTTTTGTATAAATAACATAAATCCCAGAATTTTTCTCCATAATTACCCTCTCTTTCTAAGTTTTTAATAAATATTCTCTCTCCCAAATTTTAAAACTGCATATGCAGAACAAACTTACCATATACATTACTAACATATACATAAAAACTAACTTATTTAACGAAACTGCATATACATAATAAACTTAGCATATACATAACAACTAACTGATTTAATGATACTTCACCACCTGATACATACTGATACATAACGCATTAAGTATTAATATCATAACAACATTCGGATACCTAATTTCTTATGTATTAGTAGCACAAATAATATTTTGATATGTGATTTTTGTAGATTTTCAATTTCTTATATATCTGTAACCTAATATTCAGTAAGATACATAACTTTTGTACATTTGGTCGCATGATGTATCTTCTTTCCCTTTCCTATCAGATACATCATTCTTATGTATCTCCGAACTCTCTTAACAGAGACATCATTCCTATGTATCCTCAATAACATCATCATTTTCAACCTCCATTGACGAATATCCAAACTTAAAATTTCTCATGGCTTGAACGATTTTGTATGACTTCATGGATGGATTCGAGATATGATGATGCAGGACATCATGGATTTGAGATCTAATAGGATAAATTCGATATATAGTTTAATATATATATATAAATTCTATACAAATCATTCGAGATTTGTATATACGTTTGAGATTTGCAATCTGATGATGAATTTCTGACTCGAATGAGAGAAAATTTTGGTGTTCTATTAGATTTTTCATTGAGGATAGAGGGAAGATGAAGCGGTTGACTGGTGGCTCACTCATCGGAGCAACGTTGATGGTTAGTGCGATCTCATCGGTCGAATGGGTTGTTGGTCTGTTGAGGTTTGCTTCGATTAATCAAAGCTGGAGCTCCTTACCGTAGCAGCGACGAAGGCAAAGAGACAGGGTTGGTGGGATGTGCCGATCGGACAAGAGTGGGATGCAGCAATTGTGGGCAGAAGTGTCTTGGTTTAACCTTTTTGTTGAAAGCTTTATGAATTTCTCTAATTTTTCAGTATTGTTATTTTTGTGTTTGTTGATGTTTATCCTCTTGATAACGTCCTTGATTTTAGGAATTGTTTGAAAAGCATTAGGAGTTAAAATGAGGAGTTAGGTTATGTATCTGATAGTTGGAGAGAGAATACGCTTCAAATGTTTAGCCTAATTGCTTGGTTCATCGTGTACATGTTGCATAAGTTATTTATACACTTGTGAAGAAGCACAAATAATCCTTTTGTGACCTAGTTAATTTACGTCTACCTCTATCACCGCAAGATGTTATCTTCTAATAAAACAAACCCACATAAACTATACATCATTAGAGACACACGACTCAGACTTAGGGACTATCGGGCATCGAAAACTCTTGTAGAAGCTACAGATCAACCTCTTGATTTTGTAAGACTCAAAAGTTTGATTTATTAAAGAAAGCACTACCATAAATTGATAAAATTTTAATTGAATTTAGAGTTTTAAATGTTAAAATCTTTTAATATTAAAAAATTGCTTAGTAAAATTCAAAATTACCTCTTACGAATATCAGTAGCTATAAGCTTCTCACGAGGTTACTAACCTAGACAACCAAGAGGAGAGGAGAGGGGGGCATTAGACCTTGAAAAAACAATGTATCATAAAATTTAATGTTTGATTTACTTGTCATAATTCTTTTTTTTTTTTAATGGCATTACTTTTTGTCTAAATTTGTTTTGGCTACAACAAAACAAACAACATCAAAGTTGAAGCAGAAATGCAATATTATTAAAAACATGAAAAAAAATAAAATATGACTTTATTTACTTTTGTCTTCACTTTTTTTTTCTACAATATAACAAACAACATTAGAATTAAAGAAGAGCTGCAACAATAGAATTGAAGAAAAACTAATAATTGTAAACTCTGACAATAAATCATATGTTCAGGAAATTATAATAAAAGAAACATAAACATATTGAAAAAAACTAATACTAAAAACAATTTATTGAGAGTGTAATTTCTCCTAAACAAACTTTTAATGACTATATTATTTGTTGGAGGGACGAATGCTCTATTTATAAAAATTAAAAACTTTTCCTTCAAGAAAATATCCACCAAATATAGAAGAGTTCTTTTTCATGAAGGAAACTCTTTTCCATTAAGGTAATTCTAATTATGATTAAAAAAGGGTAATAAATGACTCCCAAACTTTAGGAAAAAAATAGGAAGTTAAAATATCAACAAATACATATTCACTTTTCTAAAATTAAAGTGCCGTATAGTCCTAAACCTTATTAAAGTGATATCAAAATCTAAATAAAGAAAATGCTACATAATATCTAGTATAATTTAGTGTCGTGTAAATAGTCCTAAATCTAAAAGATATCAAAATTTAAATAAAGAAAAGACATTAGTAATAGGGATCTTTTAAAAATAGCAGCATTTTGATATAAAACTCATCTTTCATAGCTAAATTTTACATAATTACCATTTATAGCCGTTGTATTCGATTTACGTCCGTTGTATTCAGTTTTACAGATAGAATGTATTCATATAAAATATGAATGCAGTCCCTATTTAGCCGTTGTATTTGATTCACAGTTATTATATTCACTTTTACTTAGTGGTCTGTATCCATAAAAACATAAATACACTACATATTTAGCCTTGCCAAAAACACTATTATTTTTTTCTTTTTCATTTTCTTATATTTTTTCTTTTGTCGTGTTTTCCTCGTTTTTTCTTCTTCTTTTTCTATTTTTTCAGTTTTTATTTTATTTTTATTTTTTTTCTCTCTTCTATCTCTAACTTTCATTTCTCTTTCTTCTTTTCTTTTCTTTTTTTATTTTTTTTTATTTTTTTGTACTTATTTTCTTTATCATTTTTTTGTTCTATTTTATATTTTTTTATATTTTCGAAAAATATGACTACTCCAGTACAAGTCATGAATGATAACGTAAATACCACAATTATTTATCATATTTGTAGTCACACCGTCATTTATATTTTTGTATTCGTTGATACAGCTGCATTTGTATTTGTATTTTAAAGTTCACGTTTGTATTTGTATTTGTAGTTCGCATTATATTTGTATTTTATAGTTCGCACTTGTATTTGTATTTGTTAGTTCGCACCATCATTTATATTTTATATTATTCGCACTTGTGTTTTAAAATTGTTTTGTATTTTTTTTTATAATTGATTGTATATTATATTGGATTATATTTGTATTGTGGTTTTATTGTGTTTGCATATTTAGACTATATTTGTATTTGTATTCTATTTTCGTCGATGTCTTTTTATTTCTAAAGAATTATTTTGTATTTGTATTTGTAAGTTTATTGCATATTGTATTTAGCCGTGACTATGTACAATTTATATTCTATTTTCTTCGATGTATTTATATTTTAAAAGAATTATTTTATATTTGTATTTATAAGTTGATCGTATATTGTATTTGCATTTGTAATTTCATTTGTTTATATTTGAATTTGTAGTTGATAACATCATTTGTATCTTTAAACATTAGAAAAAAAATTATTATTTTTCTTTCTATGAAGACTTGTATTTACATTTATTGATACAATTTGCATCATAATAAAAATAAAAATAATAAATTATACAAATACAAATGTTACATATGTATCAAAGACACAAGTTTATACAACTTGAACCATATGCATACAAAATGATACTTGTTTATATACAAATACAAATGATAAATTTGAAATACGAAACGCAATGATATATTTGCATTGAAAGACAAATTGCATATTTATGTATTTTAGTCTCAAGAAAATACAATTAATCAATATACTTATTTATATACAAATACGAATGATAAATTATACATATTCACAACTAACTATTCAACTACAAATAATAAATTTATTTAAAATATATAGTATGATACAAATAAATATAAAATATAAAATACAACAACAAACGAAAAAATATAAAAAAATAAAAAAGGAGAAAAAATGACCAAAAGAATAAAAAAGAACGAAAAAAGAATCAAAGAAAATGCGGAAAAAAAAAGACTGCAAAAAAGAAGAAATATAGATAAAGATGAAAAAATAGAAAGAAAATATGATTTAGGCTACAATTATGATTTACTAGCGTGAAACTCTAAGGCTACAAAACGTACCTAATGTAAAGTATAGCAAGTGTTTAGGCTACAATAGATAATTATGGTAAAATATAGTTGTAACTGGTAATTACAGCCCACTAGGGACTATTACGGGTAATTTTCCCTTAGTAAAATAGTAACTGTTGTAAAGTAATTCTAATTCAAAAGTGAATCCTAAAACTAAATAAATAATAAATGATAAATAATAATTTAAGAAAATAGTAGATGACAGTTTTGTCTATTGCGGAGTTTTTAGTGAAGGACAAAAAATTCAAATCACTTTTCTAAGGATTTTCACACTTTAATATATTATAGATTATAGATATAGATTATAGATATAGATCATAGATTATATATTATAAATATAGATATAGATATAGATAGAGATATATAGATGATAGATAGAGGTTATGGATAGATTCTAGATATTGATATAGATATATATAACTTATAGATTATAGATATAGAATAGTAACTTAAGGTGTAGTTTTAAGTAATTTTTCTTTAGTAACCTTTTAATTCGCTAGATAATATTTGGATCCAATTTACTTGGGCTTGGAGATTTTCGTGTTTTATCAATTTTTCTTTTTCAAAATCAAAGCTTGGTATGAACATAGTTAATTATGTGGTGACTGAATATGATTTTTTTTCTTATTTTTAACATATAATTATATGGTTATTTGTGATATTGCATTTTAATATTATTATTATTTAATATTATTATGCATTAGTTTACCTTTAGGATGTGCAGCATTTTAATGTCACTACTCTCATTTTGTTGCATGCATGTATGCTGTTACATTTCGTGTAAATTAATGGCATTATATGTCTTTTACTTCTTCGAATTTAGCGAGCAAAATGTAACAATTTAGTTATGCAGCAAGCCATTTTAGCTTCATTTTACCTCAACTTTAATGCCATAATTTGGCATCATCTCACGTTGCATGGCTGTTAGCCTGTTAGTTTACAGCCTCTAACTCCCATTCATTTTTACCTTTAAATCATAGTTAGTGGTGGTAAAATATGGATATAAGTTGGTTGTAACTTTCACTCTTTATTCCTCCATTATCTGACTCTTTATGTGTTGTAACTCTTGTAACTTTTGTAATCTTTATTCTATTTATCTTTCCATTTATTTTCCTATTCATTGCATGGAAGATTTCTTCACCTATAAATAGAGGTGGTCTTACATGTTTTTTATACACAAGATCATTAGTTGAAGGGAGGTATTCTTTTTGTGGAGTTTTGAACTCAACTCTTGTCCAGAGTTGTTGAGTTGTTCTTTGTGAGAAGGGTTGTTGAATCCCAGAGGGGACAATTCAAGAGATTACTGCTGGACCAGTAAAACAATTTGTTGCAGTGGGTTTGAATCTCCTTAAAGAGAGTGAAATATCCATGCCTCAACCGAAGAATAAGAAGATAACTTTTGATTCTTTTTCACTTGTAATTTTTCAGTTGTAATATTATTGTAATTTTACCAACAGTTTTAAGGAGATTCAATGGCAACAACTGAAAAATCCGCTGATATGAAGATGGGATATCTTAACAAGCCATTCCGATTCAATGGTACTCACTTTAAGAGGTGGAAGGGTAAAGTGATTTTCTACTTAAGTCTTCTCAATGTCTCTTATGTGTTAACTGAGAAGAATTTAAATAAAGTAGATGACTCTTCCATAAGTGATGAAAAACTCATTTCTCTTTAAGAGAAAGTTGAAAAATACGGTGGTAACTCCTACAAGTGTCGGTACTTTCACTACTAGAAAACTGTAAATTACATGGGGATTTTACCTAGGGAATAATATCACATAAAATACATGTGGATTTACCTACGAAAATATTAAATTCCTCAATATTAAAATATATTACCTTCTAACTATATATTTGCAACAAATTTCGCAGGTAAATTTGGCGCCATATTGCGCAAATTTTATACTTGCGACATTACTTGGGGAAATGTATCAACAGATATTTTATCTCTAGGTAAATCCGCAGGTATATGGACAAATATATATATTTTTTAAATCCATAGAAAAATCTTCAGGTAATTTATCCTACGAATTTAGGTAGAGATATTTTGGTGAAAAGTTATGTAATAAATTTTATTAGCTGAAAAATTATTTGGGGATTTGGTGCTGCGAATTTTGCTGGGGATTTATTCTTGGAGATTTACCTACAAAATTATTACTTGCGACATTACCTGGGCAAATATATCGGCGGGTATTTTATCTCTAGGTAAATCCCCAGGTATATGGATAAATATATATATATATATATATATCTTAAATCCATAGAAAATTTTTTAGGTAATTTATCCTACGGATTTATGTAAAGATATTTTGGTGGAAATTTATGTAATTGATTTTATTACATGAAAAATTATTTGGGAATTTTGCTCTGCAAATTTTGCTGGGGATTTATTTTTGGGGATTTACCTACGAAATTATTATTTAAAAAATTATTGGGGAATTGTGGTGCTACAAAATTAGCTGAAATTATTTCTTGGGGATTTACCTATGAAATTATTACTTGAAAAATTATTGGGAAATTGTGTTGCTATAAATTTAGCTGAAGTTATTTCTTGAAAATTTATGTAAGTTTTTTGTGACTTGAAAAATTTAAATAGGAAAAGGATAAACTTGAAGAATAAAAAATACAAAATAAAAAGAAATTAGACATTAAATTAGTGAACACATATTATCAAGTAAAAGCTACTCAAGAAATTAAAATTAGTTTGTTGACATAGATGGTATCACAGATGTATTCGAGCTGAATAAAACTTAGCTTGACTCATTATGTTATCACCAAGAAATTAAAGAGGTGAAATTTCATTGACCTAAGATAGGGCAAAGAATGACTCAAGGCTCAAATAGAGCGTGTTTTTCTACTGATTAATTTAAATATAATTGTAAGACATCATACTACGCACGATAATACAATATATCACTATAATGTACATTTAAGAGTCGTTTGGTGTGAGATATAAGGTATAATAATTACGAAATAAAATAAAAAATTATTTTATTTTACATTGAGTTGAAAGTATTGGGTAGTTTCAGAATTATATATATAATGAAATTAGGGGTGGACATTCTGTTTGTTCGATTTGCTTGTTTAATATTGGTTTGGTTTTTAAATTTTTGGATCGACAAAAATGACAATCGTAATCAAACCAAAATAAATTCGATTTGATTCGATTTCTATAAAGTCAGTTCAGTTATTTCAAATTTTTATCTTGATTTTGAAGATTAAAGTAGTGAGACTTTCGTTGACATGACCGGACATTTAAAATTGGTGATTTTTTTTTTAAAAAATAATTTTTTTCAAATCTATTTTTCATTTTCAAATATAAATAACTCAACATGGATAAAATGAAATGAAATAATAGAAAAACATTATTTATATTGAATATATAAAATAATATATATATATATATATATATATATATATAAAATTTATATATATAATAAAAAAAATATATTATTTATATAATTTCGGTGTTTTGGTTTAATCAATTTTTTTTAAATAAAAAATCAAACCGTTTTAATCGAATTTCTAAAATTTAAAATCAAAACCGATTTGAAAAATCAAAAAATCAAAATCAAAATTAAATTTTCTCTAGGAAGACAAGAAGAAGACCCGAAATCAAACTTTCAAATGTTTGAGAGATATTTGAAATCAAAGGTTAGTTTCTTTAGCTTCTACTATGAACTCGATACTTTTCTCATTTGTAAAGGTCTCCACTCGATCATTTTAAGTTAAAGGTTCTGGTTCTGTGTGTGTCGACACCCAATTTTGACTCTTGATACTTCTTTTAGGTCGTTGTTTTGCCAAAATCATTAATTTCAAATATTAATAATTTTTACACATTATTCTTGAATCAAACAAATATTGACGTGTCACATTCATGATTTAAAAAAATACAAAGTAATTTATTACTTTTCTTATCATTTTTTACAATTTATCAATTTAAATGTAATATTTTTACGTAATTTATTAATATAGTATTTAGTATTTACACTTGTAAATTACTAATACAGTGTTTATTATTATTATTATTATTATTATTATTATTATTATTATTATTATTATCGGAAATTTTAAATTTTGTATTCATAATTTATAGGTGTCTATTTCAAATTAGTGTTATCGTTGATTTTAAAGTAACATATTATGTGTCGTATTTTTATTTACACAATTTATTCATAACTAATCTGATAATAATTATATTATTTATTTTACTACTACTATTATTGTATTAATCCACAACCTTAGTCAATTTAACTTTTTTCTAATTTATTTATTTTTTAGCATGATTTTGCCAATTTGTAACAATTTTAGCCTAATTTTGTCCAAGTTATTGCAATCCTAGCCCTAATTATGTCCAATTGAACTCAATTTCAAATTTCATTCAATTTTTTAACCAAATTCTTAATCTTTAGATCTTAGCCGTTGATCAACATTTATTTATTTATTATTATTATTATATTTATTTTTAATATTAATTTTATATAGTTATTATATTTATTAAATATCAACCTAATTCAATTTAATTTTCCTAATTATTTAATTTTTAGCCATTTCATACTTAATTTGTGTCAATTGAGTTTAATTTGACTCAATCGAAATTCTCAATTTAATTCTTTTAATCCAATATATAATCCCAATTTGACTCATCTCCTCAATTTTAAACTCAACCGTTTATCATCTTTGATCAACGATCAATATTAAATCAATTTTTACTAATATTTCTTTAAAAATTGGATAGTTTCAGACTATTTTTCTTGAACTGAGGGTCTATTGAAAACAACCTATCTACCTTAGCAGTAAGATATGCGTACACTAAACCATTCACGAACCTCAATTTGTGGGAATAAATCGGGTTAGTTGTGTTGACACAATTGACCTCCCGATACCCTTCTTAGGCTGCTATTTTAGCAAGATTATTAGTTTTAAATGTTGATATTTTCTACGCATTATTTTGATATCAAATAAATATTAACGTGTCGCATTCATGATTTAAAAATTTACAATTCATTTATATATTATTGTTTTTACACTATATAATATTTTTTTTACATAATTTTGCTAATATTTATTCATTTCCGCTATTATACATGTCCATAATTTACAAACATTGTCTATTATTATTATCTTATTATTATTACTATTATTGTTATTATTATTACATTTTTCTTACATTTATTAAATAACAATATAAGTCAATTCAATTTGCTTTAACTTATGTAATATCTAACCTAACTCTTATTCAATTAATATCAATTTTAGTCAGAATTGATATTAATTTTGACCCCAAATTAAACTTCAATTATTGAACTATTTTTAAATTATTGATATATTTTTTTTTAATCTCAATCATTGATTAAAATTAATTCAACAACTGAGATCAAATTCTTCCCTTCCTGAACAAACAACCAACCCTAATTTCATATTTTCCACCCTTAAATAAAACAAAACAGCCACCTCCACAGCCCTCTATCCTTTCTTACGGAAAAACAACAACCACATCAAGCTGCCGCCGCCTCCCACCAGTCGATGGAATCCCACCTCCTTTCTCTCCTTTATCTTTCTCCGGCAACTTCATCAAATGTCCGCTGCTCAACTAACAAAAACCCACAACAGCCACTGCTTTCACTGCCGATGAATCCAAGCCAGTCGTACCACCGCTAAGACAATACCGGAGCTCCGGAATTGCCAATGCACAGCAGTGCGGAAGGCAAAGGGGCGGGGCCTTATGCAGTGGGAATTTATGTTGTAGCCAATTTGTATGGTGTGGATCGACACCCAAATGCTGATTACCTATCCCAGGTTGCTAGATCCAATGCTGTGGAAGTGGTCCAACTCCAACTCCAGGAGGAAGCGCGCAAAATGTACGTGCAACATATCATTTATATAACCCGCAGACTGTTGGTTGGGACTTGAATGTTGTTAGTGCTTATTGCTCGACTTGGGATGCTAATAAGCCTTTGGCTTGGAGGAGGAAGTATGGTTGGACTGCTTTCTGTGGTCCTGTAGGACCTCGTGGCCAAGCCTCATGTGGCAAGTGCTTAAGGGTAAGTAAAATATATTATGGTGCACCATTATCATTCTCTCAATTTTCTCAAATTTCTGGTCTGGACGTATGTCATAGTTAAACAATAAAAATTAGAATTAACTATTCTTAGCAACATCCTAATCATAATTAGAATCACAGATGTTTGATGTTTCCCGTGTATAATTTGCTTCTTTGTAAATTTAAAAACCTTAATCATGTCACGTTATTACTTTAAGTAAATTTTTCTTCGTTATAAAAGTGCTAGTATCAACACTTTTTTTGGGTTTAAATGATTTCTTTTTACTGAAAACTATGATTTAGAAATGTGTTTGGATGAGTTCTGGTTAACTTTCACTGGTTTTGGTCAAATTGATGTACTAGTATAGTAATTAGTTTGACATTGACAGTTTTTCTGCAATTAAAGTATATGTTCCATGACTTTCTGTGTAATTAACCTATATTTTAGGCATATATTGACTTTTACTAGTTACTTCAAAATGATCAAGTGTAGCCACTTGATTGGATTAGCGACTTGAAAATGGTTTAATGTAGTTACTTGAAAGGTGAACTTGTGTTTTGAAATTAGTAAAGTGTAATCACTTGAAAATGTGAATTCATGACTTGAAATTGGTTTAGTGTTGGCACTTGAAATGTGAATTCATGACTTGAAAATGATTAGGTTTAGTCACTTGAAATGTGAATTAGAGAGCTAAAAATGGTTAAGTGTAGTGTAACAACCTAAAAATTTGATGAAATATGTGAAATTTATGATTTTGTGTGATTTAACTATTTTGCCCCTCCCCGTAGTTGCATTATGGTATTTCTGGGGTGTGGGAGTGATTGACATGATTTTTGATTAATTTTGGTATCATTTATGCAATATTGTGGTTTTTTATGACTTTAAGAGTCTCATTTTGGACTTATGTAGATATCTTTTGATCTGTGCGACGGATGGCCGAACGGAGTGCGCCAGTAGCTTCGGAATATCAATTTTAGGCTAGGTAGACCTTGGGTTCGGGTTCTGGTGCACCCGAGCTCATTTCAACCTATTGATCGGAAAGTTGAAAAATTGAAAAGTTAGGTGTGGGACCCACATTTGGACGAAACGACCTCGGATGGAAAATCCAACTTTGCCAGCAGATTCGGAATATCGATTCTAGTGTGTTAGCATGTTTGGTATGATTTTACGGCTTTTAAATCTCATTTCAACCCTTAATTTGGGAAATTGTGATTTCGGGTTTCGAGCATCAATTTTGTGAAAATGAGTTTTTATGGAAAATCTGGTATCTCCATCGCGTCTGGAACGTCGAATTTAGTGTGGTTGCATAATCCGTTTACAGAAATCGGACTCCAAACTAATCCCAGGCACCCCGTCGAAATTCGATCGAAAAGAAAAAAAAACCCAGCACCATGAAAAAAAACCCCAGCACCAGCTATTGCAGAAAATCTGCCATAAATAGCAGATGTTTCACCCATTTTGCTCATTTTTCATCTTACCTCTTGAGAGTTAAATGTAAAATAGTGTGGGAGCTTAAAAGTAAAGTTTGTTAGAGTTTGGAAAGCTAGATTAATACCTATTTTTTGATTTTATTATGGATTTAAGATAAAAATTTACCCTTTTCTTAATAATTTCTTCACTAATTTCTCAAAACTTCAAAAATCTTAGGGCATGAGTTTAAACCCAAATTTCACTCATTTTCACTTGAATGACATTTTTATCTTATAATTACTAGTTTTTCATTAATTTAACCTTCAAAACAACTCCGATTCTTGATTTTAACACTGATTTCAAATATTTTATCTGGTAAAGCTTAAAAATGATTTTTCTTCGATTTGAACCTCATTTTTGACTCAATTTAACTTGAGTTTTCAATTGTAGGTTCCTAAAAATATAGGGAACATGTTTTTAAATTAAAGTTCTGATTTTGTCCTTCTTTTTTGGAAATTCATTTTGGGGGTTTGTTTTGACCCCGAACCAAAAGTAGTCAATATGAGTGTTGTTGGTTCTGTTTTGATGCGTAGATTTCATATTTGATGTTTTTAGTATAGTTCAGAATTATTCGTGAAAAGTAAGATCGCGGTTTAAGTGTAGCGGACCAGTTTCGGCTTTCGAGGTAGGTTATGGTTTAGCGCTTCATACTGGGCTGTGTAGCAAATGATGGTACAGAATGCATATTAAGGGTGGGAACTAATCATGAAAAATGGCTATCTACGTGTTGTGCCCGTGTGGGGGCTTTATGTGATGTAATTGTTGAAATTAAAATATTATGTGATATGTTTGACCGTATGGGGTCCTATGTGACATTGATAGCCTTGAATACATGTGAGTAATTGTATTATATTGTTTAATGTGGCACCATTGGTGTATTGTGATTATATTCATACTTTATTGGCATATGAGACATGTGGAAATTCATGGATGAAATGATAATAACGAATAGATATTGACTTATGTGGTTGTGGAAATGTATCATTGTGGTTGGTTGTGGAAATATATCATGTGGTTAGTTGTGAAAATACTTATGTGATTGGTTGTGAGCATTATATCTTCATATCATACTCATTCATGAAATATTAGTACCACTGTGGCAACATCTGAGAAATACTGACAACACCTTTTTAAAAATATTGTAAAACCTTATAAAACCCTTTTAGAGGGATATGCCAGAAAGGATATATGAGATATGTGGATTGTATATGAGTTGATGAACCCCCCATGGGTCCTACGTAAGGAAGCTTTAGCTTCGTAGGTGTATACGGGGATTGTGCGACGATCCCGAAGGTTGTGCGACAACCTCGTGCATCATCATCATCATTATCATATACATTGTACTTACTTTATTATGTTTATGTTGTGTTGTATTGCCTTATTAACTTGTCATCTATGTATTTGTCTTACTCTCCTTTACTTGTATTTGATAATCTTGTATCTACATGTTCTCTATTGTTCTATTTATATGTGAGATAATGTATACTTTTGTTCAATATCTTGGTGTGTTTTTGTAATATATGTGAAATATATTAAAACTGTTAGTGCAAACGGTGTGGGCTATCGTTGTGGGACATTTTCTGATTGCAGGTGACGTGCCCTTAGTGTATATTTTATATGCTTTATTTACTACTTTGCTTGGTCGGCCTATGATACCTACTGAGTACAAGTGGATCGTACTCATGCCTACTGCGCCCTTTCGATGCAGGTCCTAGCTCGAGTGCACCTCAACTTACTTGACTCGGGCGATTGTTGGAGCTTCCAAGGTAGCGGTTGGACATTCATGCGTTCGAAGTTCACCTCTATCTTTCTATACTAGTTATGTGTTTATTAGTATTTAGAGACAGTTATTATTCCTTTGTGGTTATTTTTTTGATGTATTTGACTCTTGGATTGTATTAGTAGTTCTTACACTATTGACACTTGGTTTTGGGCATGATTGGTAGTTTGGATAAGTTCTTTACGTATTGTTATGATTATTTATATAGTGCAACTTCGTTCTGGAAGCCTTACCTTGAGATATTTTTATCTTTTTTCTCTTTTCGTATCAGTTTGGATGATAGACTTACTTGTTAAGGTATGCTGCGACAAGTGCCATCATAACCCTAGTTTTTGGGTTGTGACATGTAGTGTTTTGAAAATGGTTAAGTACAGTGACTTGAAATGTCAATTAGCTATTTGAAAATGGTTTGAGTGTAGTGACTTGAATTGTGAATAAGTTATTTAAAAATTATTAAGTGTAGTGATTTGAAAATGATTAAGTGTAGTTATTTGAAATTGCAAACTTGTGACTTGAAAATGGTTAAGTGTAGTTACCTGAAATTGTAAACTTGTGACTTGAAAATAGTGTAGTCACTTGAAATGTGTACTAATAACTTGAAAATAATAAAGTATAGTTACTTGAAATGTGAATTCGTTAATTGAAAATAATTAAGTGTAATGATTTGAAATGTGTATTAGTGATTTGAAAATTTTTTAAGGGTAGTGACTTGCAATGTGAATTAGTTATTTGCAAATGGTTAGGTGTAGTGATTTGAAGTGTGTAGTAGTGACTTGAAAATAGTTAAGTGTAGTTACTTGAAATGTAAATTAGTTACTTGAAAATGGTTTAGTCATTTGAAATTGTGAACTTGTGACTTGGAAATGATCAAGTGTAGTTACTTGAAATGTATACTTGTGACTTTAAAATGGTTAAGTGTAGTGACTTGAAAAGTATACTAGCGACTTTAAAATGGTTGTGTAGTCATTCGAAATTGTGAACTTGTGATTTGAAAATGATTAAGTGTAGTTACTTGAAATGTATGCTTGTGACTTTAAAATGGTTAAGTATAGTGACTTGAAATGTGTACGTGTGACTAGAAAATAGTTAAGTGTAGTCACTTGAAATGCGAACTAAGTTACTTGAAATTATGAATTTGTGACTTGAAAATAATTAAATGTAGTGTCTTGAAATGTATACTAGTGACTTTTAAATGATTAAGTGTAGTGACTTGAAATGTATACTAGTGACTTGAAAATAGTTAAGCGTAGTTACTTGAAAATGATTGAGTATAGTGACTTGAAATGTGTACTAGTGACTTGAAAATGGTTGAGTGTAGTTACTTGAAATGTGAATTAGTTACTTGAAAGTGGTTAAGTATGGTGACTTGAAATGAATGATTAAGTGTAGTGACTTGAAATGAATGAGTAAGTGTAGTGACTTGAAAATGATTTAGTATAGTTATTTGAAATGTGAAGTAATTACTTGAAAATGGTTAAGTATAATTATTTGAAATGTGAAGTAGTCACTTGAAAATGGTAAAGTATAGTGACTCGAAATGTAAATTAATTATTTGAAAATGGTTAAGTGTAGTGATTTGAAATGTGTACTAGTGAGTTGAAAATAGTTAAGTGTAGTGACTTGAAATGTGAATTAGTTACTTGAAAATGGTCAAGTGTAGTGACTTTAATGTGTACTAGTGACTTGAAAATGGTTAAATGTAGTTACTTGAAAATGGTAAAGTATAGTGGCTTGAAATGTCAATTAGCTATTTTAAAATAGTTTGAGTGTAGTGATTTGAAATGTGTACTAGTGATTTAAATGTGAATAAGTTATTTGAAAATTATTAAGTGTAGTGACTTGAAAATGATTAAGTGTAGCCACTTGAAATTGCGATCTTGTGACTTGAAAATGTTTTAAGTATAGTCACTTGAAATGTGTACTAATAACTTGAAAATAATAAAGTATAGTTACAAAATAAATATGTTTGGTTATATGAAAAGATGTCTTCTTTGAGAATTTCCCATTGAGTAATATTCTTTGTATAATTCATTGTAGTGTATCTATCAATGTATAATCTATTGAACTGTACCTTGTACAATCCATTTGGCTGGGTATGGAGTTTTAACAAATAAAAAAAGAGTTTTTTTTTTCACATTAAGTGTTAAATACATGGCACCACTTGGACCCTTCCTCTTGTTCTCTTATTCTTCTAATTTCATCCTCTGTTATCTTAATAGAACAAATTATAACAATAGTCATAATAATTTGGAAAATCAACTTTGAGTTTATGATGCTTTATATGCTAATATATACATGATTATATTTGTTGATTTTTATGAATTTATTTAATACTATAATGTCATATAATTTATGCGAATAATGTATTTTTAGCACTTTTTGTAGCCTGAATTAACATATTCTTATGTAGAATGAGTTTGAAAGAAAGAAACAAGAAATATTAGCTACTCAAAGTGCATCAATTGTGGAAGGAAGATGAGAAAGGAATTGGACTTGTTGATGAAGCATGTATACAAAAAAATCATCTTCATATAACGAACGTCCATCTCAAGAAGACAATCAAGCTTATGAGGATGAAAGTGATGATGACTTTGACGACGTGAATGAAACTGATTCTAATCTCGATAACGTGGATGAAAGTGATTCTGACCCTGATGGTTGGTAATTTTATTGGGGATTCAAGTTTGAAATATTTTATTTTGGACCGTTTAAGAATCATACATTATTGATGTGGATGTTATGAATTATGTTTTTTTGTTAGCTGTAATGGTTTACATTAGACTTGTATTGAATGATGTTTTTGAGAATTATTGGAGATTTTGAATAGATTCTTACTAATTGTGAAATATTTCTAGTAATTTGCATGTGAATTGTTACTTGAGAATTTCCATGGGGATGTAAATGCTAAATATTCATGAAAATTTTCTTGAGAAAATTTGTTATTGCGGATTTACTTGGGGCATATACAAATTTTCTTGTGAAATAGTTTCATAAATATCCGCAAGAATTTTTTTTTTGTTAATTAAAAATTTTCACCTCTAAACTTCCTTCGGATTTACTTGAAAAAATCTTCATGGAGAATAATTTGTATATTTTTTTATGGAAATCCGCAGGTAAAATCTTTTTTTATGAAATTTTACCAAATAATTCATGCAAAATTTTGATAGTTAATTGTAAATAAATCCGTAAATAGCGTACCTGCAGATTTATTTCTGCAACTAAATTACCTAGGAATTTTATAAATCCGCAGGTAATAATTACCTACAAAGGTATTTTCTTTGGATTCTAATTGGTAAGAAAATCCACGGGTAATCAAATTACTTGAGAATTTTGCCACATTATCCCTATGAAAATCCTCAAGTAATAAACACTTTTCTTGTAATGTTTTTACTTAATTGTCTATCTGATAACTTTTATGATTATTGTGATAGAACTTACTCTAGCGCAAAGAAAATTTGGAAAACATTGTAGAGTAAGTATGACACTGACGAGGTTGGAGCAAAAAAGTATGTGGTAGCAGATTTTTTCGTTTTCAAATGGTGGACAACAAATCAGTGGTAGATCAAGCTCAAGACTTTATAATAATTGTTGGAGAGCTGAGGTTCGAAGAAATCAAAATTGGATATAACCTTATTATTTGTGGCATAATAGATAAACTTCCTCCTCCTTGGAAGGGCTTTCAAAAACTATGCGCCATAAGCAAAAGGAAACTTCTGTTGAGACTTTGATAATGATAATCCACATGGAAGAAGAGACTAGGGGCCAAGATGTACTTTACAAATAAAAGAGAACAACATCACACCGAAGGTAAATTTAACTTCTTCAAATAATATTGCCCCTGAAACTAACAAAAGTACTACTTTGAAGCCTAAGAAGAAAAAATTTAAGAAAAATAATGGTATACATCCCACAGACAATAATGGTGGAAATAACCAAGCAAAAAATCTATATGTTCAAGAAAAGAGACCGTGCTTTATCTATGGCAAGAGTGGGCATATTGCTTGATTTTGCAAATTTTAAAAATGTGGGCTTAAACCTCAGGAAAATGTTACCGAAGAACTAATTGTGGCAATGATAACAGACAAAAACATGCTGGAGAATGTTGATGGATGGTGGGATGACTCTGGTGCAAATCGTCATATCTGTTATGCCAAAGACTGGTTTATAAAATATACTAATTTTTGAGAAGCCCAACACCATCATTCTTAGAGATTCACACATAACTCAAGTACTTGGAATGGGAGATGTCGAGTTGAGTTTTACTTCTGAAAGGGTATTAATTTTAAAAGCTGTACTTTATACTTCTTTCATGAAAAAAAATTTGATGTTTAGTTTTCTTCTTAATAAAGAAGGCTTCAAACAGATTATTGAATTTGATCAGTATGTAATTGTAAAAAATAATATTTTTGTGGGAAAGGGGTATGCATGTGATGGGATGTTCAAGATGAATGTTGAAATGAATAAAACATCTACTTCTGTTTATGTGTTTTCTTCTACTAATTTTTGGCATGTCGTTTGTGTCATATAAATGATCATTATGTGGGAATCATGAGTAGTTTAGGATTAATTTCAATGATCAATTTTTTTTTTTTTGAAAAATGTGAGGCTTGTAGTAAAACCAAAATCACAAAAAGGCCTCATTTTCAAGTTGAAAGAAAAACTGATTAATTAGAATTAGTTCATATTGATATTTGTGAACTTGAAGGAATTTTAACTCATGGAGAAAATAGATATTTTATCACTTTCATTGATGGTTTTTTTAAATTTACATATGTCTACTTAATGAGAAATAAAAATGATGCTTTTGAGAACTTTAAAACTTCTCTCCATGAAATTGAAAATCAGTTTGGTAGGAAAATAAAAAGAATAAGAAGTAATAGAGGCCGTGAATATGAGTCACATGAGTTCAATTCTTTTGTTAGATCATTGGATATAATTCATGAAGCTACTCCTCCTTATTCGCCCGCATCTAACGGTGTAGCGGAAAGAAAAATTAGAACTTTGGTTGAGTTGACTAATGCCATGTGAATTGAGTCTTGCGCACCTTTAAGTTTTTGGGGTGAAGCTCTTTTGACTTGTTATATGTTGAATTGAGTGCCTCATAAAAAGACCAAACTAACACCTTTTGAGTTGTGAAAAGGTCATAAGTCAAATTTGGGATATTTAAGAATTTGGGGTTGCTTAGCCTATGTAAGGTTAATGGACCCTAAAATCTTTAAGTTGAGTAAAAAAGTTACTACTTGTGCTTTTCTTGGTTATGCTTCAAATAGTACAACCTATAGATTTTTTAATCTTGAAGATAGTGTGATAATAGAATCTGATCACGCTATTTTTCATGAAAATAAATTTTCTTTTGATTCTAAAAATAGTGGGGGTCTAAGGACTAGAGAAAATATTTTGTCACTATCTAGTTCTTCTACTTCTACTTTAAAAAATAAAGAAAATGATGATTTTGAGTTAAGAAGAAGTAAATGAGCTAGAGTAAAAAAAGATTTTGGTCCTGATTATTATGTTTTTAATGGTGGAGATGATCCTATCAATTTTAAAAAAAGTTTTGTCTTTACATGATGCTATTTTTTGGAAAGAGGTTGTAAATGATGAAATAAAATCACTAATTTCCAATAAAACTTGGAAGCTAGTTGATTTACCATCGGATTATAAAATAATTGGATGTAAATATGGGTCTTACATAAAAAATTAAAATCGAATGGATATGTTGATAAATACAAAGCTAGGCTAGTGGCTAAAGGTTTTAAACAACTAGAAGGCCTAAAATTTTTTGATACTTTTTCTCAAGTAACTAGGATTACATCCATTAGACTGTTAGTTGCTATTGCAGTAATTTTTGATTTACAAACTCATCAAATGGATGTGAAAATTACCTTTTTAAATGGAGACCTAAATGAGGATTTACATGAAACAACCCGAGTGTTTTATTAAGGCTGACCAAGAAAGCAAAGTGCGTAAACTTACTAAATTTTTATATGGCTTAAAACAGGCACCAAAGCAATGGAATGAAAAGTTTGATTCCTGCATGATTCATAATGGATTCAAAATAAATGAGTGTGATAAGTGCATATATCATAAGTTTTGGAATAATTCACATGTTATTATTTGCCTATATGTTGATGATTTATTGATCTTTGAATCTAACATAAATGTTATTTGTGAAACTAAAAATATTCTTAGAAGTCATATTGATATGAAAGATCTAGGTGAGGCAAATTTTATTCTAGGAATAAAAATTACAAGAATAAATGATAGAATTTTCCTTGACCAGTCACATTATGTTGAGAAAATTTTGAAAAAATTTAATTTCCTTGATTGCAAGCATGTTATAACTCCATTTGATTCTAGTGTTCACTTGTTTTCTATTGAAAGTGAAAATGATGTTACAAATCAAAAGGAATATGCTAGCATAATTGGAAGTTTGAGATATGTGACTGATTACACTAGGCCTGATATTGCATATGCAGTAGGAGTACTTAGCATATTTATTAGCAAGCTAGGTAATGAACATTGGCATGCTATAACGAGAGTAATGAGATATTTAACTGGAACAAAAAATTTATGGTTTGTTCTATAAAAAATATCCTGTTGTACTTGAAGGCTTTTGTAATGCGGATTGAAACACTTTATCAGATGATTCCTTATCTACTATTGATTATGTATTTACTTTGGGTGGCGGTGCTATTAGTTGAAAATCTAAAAGGTGGTGCTATTAGTTGAAAATCTAAAAATCAAACTATTATTGCTAACTCTACCATGGAGGCTGAACTAATTGCTTTTGCTTCAACGAGTGAGAAAGCGAATTGGTTGAGAGATTTGTTATTTCAAATACCTTATTTTAAAAACCCAATTTCTCTTATTTTAATTTATTGTGATAGCACCGCAATAATTGGTAGAGTTCAAAATCATTGTTATAATGGTAAATTCAGACTTATAAGGAGAAAACACAGTAATGTGAGATCATATTTGACAAATGATACCATTAATATTGATTATGTCAAATCCTGTGATAATCTTGCAGATACATTGACTAAGGCCTTAACAAGAGAAAATGTCTAGAGTATATCGAGGGTGATGGTATTGAAGCCTATAAAATCCTAAGTCATATGTGAGGAAATCTAACCTTGGGACTAGAGATCTTATAACCAGGTTCAATGGTAAAAACGAATCACACGATGACTTGTTGTGAAAAATACACTATTTTTTTATCCTTCCCTATGATGTGAGTGCATTTACCTGTAATAATTTTGAGGTTGAGTTTAAAAGGACTTTTAATAAAATTTTGTAGCTCGTATGAGTGAGGTGCTAAAATTACAAGAGCACTCTCGATGAATTTTACCTATGTGAGTGTGGAGGTAGGCCGCTTCCTATGAGAATTGAGCTCATTCTCAAATATAATCATTAAAATCGGGATAGCACAAGGCCGTAATGTGCTGGCTATAAAGCTCATGTCAACACCTTGACTATTATGTGTAAGCAGTAACTGTTTATTTATCCTAAGCAGTCATAGTTCTAGTCTGAAACCACTACGACTCTGGAATCGAAATTACTATTTTACTAAGTGAAGGTTCAATTCAGAGCACACCTTCATTATGCATGGTAGCCTTCCTTCAACTAGTAAACTCTCTTATTAATATTAAAATGAGTGGAGGATTGGTATTGCATTTTAATATTATTATGCATTAGTTTGCCTTTAAGATGTGCAACATTTTAATTTCATTACTCTCATATGTTGTATTCATGTATGCTATTACATTTTGTGTAAGTTAATGGCATTGTATGCTTTTTACTTCTTGAAATTTAGTGAGCAAAATGTAATACTTTAGTTATGCAGCAAGCCATTTTGGCAACATTTTTTTACCTTAACTTTAATGCCATAATTTGGCATCATCTCACGTTGCATGGTTGTTACTTTACAACCTCTAACTCCCATTCATTTGTGCCTTTAAATTATAGTTAGTGGTGGTAAAATATGAATATAAATTTCATCTAGCTTTCACTCTTTATTCCTCCGTTATCCTACTCCGATCCTTATGTGTTGTAACTCTTGTAACCTTTGTAACCTCTATTCTATTTATCTTCCCATTTATTCTTTCTATTCACTGCATGAAAGATTTCTTCAGCTATAAATAGAGGTGGTCTTGCATGATTTTCATACACAAGATCATATAGAGTTCACAAAAGATTGTAAAAAAAATAGAGTTCATTAATTGAAAGGGAGTGTTCTTTTTATGGAGCTTTGAACTCAACTCTTGTGCAGAGTTATTGAGTTGTTCTTTGTGAGAAATGTTATTATATCCTGGAGGGGACAAGTCAAGAAGATTACTATTGGACTGATAAAATAATTTGTTGCAGTGGGCTTGAATCTCCTTCAAGAGAGCGAGATATCCGCGCCTCAGCCGAAGAAGAAGAAGATAACTTTTAATTTTTCTTCAGTTGTAATTTTTCAGTTGTAATATTATTGTAATTTCACCAACAATTTGTCTAATTATATATAACTTTTCAATTATTATTCTAATCTTGTGATGTGAAAAGTGAGCTTAATTACATCACTCTTAGATTAATGAAGATCATTGCATGGTATCAACCAGATACCAAGCAACTACTTAGCAATAGTAATTTATTTATATTTTGATGTAAAATTATTTTGTATTTTATGAATTCAAAACTGTATTGCTCAATTTATTATACAGTAGTTTATATTTTTTAAAGTTGACGTGGGTTTTATTTTGAAACTAGTTGGAAACCGCCCGTGCGAGGCACATGCCCAACAATATGAAATCCAATAGTATATTTTTCTTAAATATAATGCTAATTTAATTGTAGATCGTATTTATAAATGAAAATAATATTTATTATAAATATTTTAAATAAATTCTAAATGTATTTGTAATAGTATGTAATAGTTAATCTATCAAATGGCTATATATTTTGAAAACATTATTTATTTGAGAAAATTTAATTGAATATTTTGGATAAAGTAGTTAAACAAAAATAATTTTCATAATTCTTAAAAATAAGGATATAAATAAATTTGTAAAGAAGTACATTTAAACTCCAACTATAAAAAATAATAAAGTAAAAAATTTTAATTTATTTCAATGGAAAACAAAAAATATATATGAAGGGATAAAGTTAAAAGCAAAGAAATAAATATAACTAACTTATGTGGGGCCAGTTTTTTTTCAATGGACAAAATTGCCTAAGTTGCTTGATGGACAGATCGAACTCGAGACCTTGCACATGAAAGGCATAGCTTCAACCACTAGACCAACACACACCACAAATTCTTAAGCACACAGCTGAAGCATCCATGTTGATGCTCAGTTGTGTGCTTATTCTCTCCTATTAGATAGTAATGTTTACTACTGTGAATATTTTAATCGAAATAAAATTTATATCAAATATCCTATTTAGTGAAATTATTATATGTATGGTTATATAGATCTGATGTAATTCAAATTCTAAAAGTCTTCTTAAAAGAAAATTAACAATTTGTGGGGCTATTAGCCTCCAGAAATTAAATTCTATATAAATATTGGTATTATACAGTGACAATTATAAGTCTCCATAACTTTAATATCTTAAAATATTGAATTTATATTGTGGGGATTATAAATTGTCACTAATTTCATTTTGTGGAGGTTGTCATGAAAGTTTTAAAAACCCCATCCCCCAGCCCCAGCCCCCGACCCGTAACAGTGATAAATGTTGTTTTTCTTAAAAAACTGCCACTTTACGGGGACGAAAACTGTTGTATATTGTCGAAAAACACTCCAATATGTTGAGTCTTTTTTTGGGTCTGGTGATACAACGTTACTTTTATTTGTGAGGACAAAAGAGGGTATCAAATGTTAATATAAATTTAATAGTAGTAGCCAATATTTTTAAGATTTATTGATTATGAAAGTACTGAGAAATTATCTAGTTTACATTAAGTTTGACTTCAGAAAAGTGATTTGCTTGAATGTGAAAGTATTGCCATATCGGGTTATTATCTACAAGGCAATCAATTTTTATTATCATGCAAATGAAAGTGTCTATCACTTAATTCTTGTTACGAACAAGTTGAATGAACAATTACCTGTGATGATGAGGTTACAAACATATAGTCAAAAATGAATTTGTCTTAGCTCAAGAAATCAACATAGTCTAGAGATACATGGTATGATCAAAAAGATAGTATTGCCAATATCAACATTTGAAAAGGTTTGTACATAAGATTATAAGAAATTATCTATAAAAATTAAGTGATGTTTTAATCAAAGAAATATAATATGTATTGTTGATGACGTCTAAACAACATCTTATCTCAAATGATAATACAATCGTTGTCAAAATATAGTAACCCAACAAGGTTGGGATCGAATCCTAAGGGAGCACGTGGAATCGTGAATCTCAGCCGTTGTAGTCGATGGGCAGAATAAGAAAAGTAAATGGGGGGTTTTTGTGTAGTAATCTCGAGCAAGTAACTGTATTATGTATAGTTGTAATCAGTGTAGGTGAACGCTAGCATTGTGTCCCCCTGGATTCTCAACTCCGTAATACTTATCGTGCTTTGTTGAACCAATCCGATACTTTGCATGCAGAATTAATAAGTTATGTACCTTCCACAGTCTTTTGGACGAGCAGAAGGATTTCACCCTTTATTTTTTAAGTCTTAGGATGTCGCCTTACTAACCCTTATCTTGATCCCAGTTAAATATTACCTTTTGATTCTCTAGTTATTAGATGGAATCTAACCATCTTACTAAGATAGAACCTAGAAGTGTGGATCGACAGTTAAACACTAAATCACTGTTGTCTTTATCTTTTCCTAGTCACTACTCTTTTTTTGGAGTAAGTATCAATATCTAGGTGGGATCCTAACGTGTTCACCCATAAAGAAAACTATTATAATAAAGATAAAGCAATACATGCATGGTAATCGATTCAGAATGACAACAACACTTTCCCTACTTCGTCAATTTGCCAGGGTTTAAGCAATCCTAGCTATGTGTTTTAGCCGCTTATGCTTGTGAAGAAATCAATAACACTCATAATCAAAACCAAAGATGAAATCACAATAATAAGAAGTGTAAAAACCTACAACTGAAACTTAATTAGTCAACTAAAGTCAATACAAGAGAATCACAAGATCAAAATTGAATCTGGAATCAAAATATGTTTGCAAGAATCAAAAGTTTGTAACTCCTACTAAAAAACACATAAAGGGTATTTACAGTATATGAGGAAACCATAGTTGAGAAAGGCAGTGAAATCAACAACATATCCAGTCATCATACAAACAACTTGTGTAGTTCCCTCCCACGTCAACGTATTATCTAAAGTAGTAGGTATCAGTCGGTATCCACCAAAATTTGGCCTAAAATGTTAATAGGCCCTTTTTGATCACAGTATACCCCTCAATCCATAGGGCCGCATCACCCAAAGGTGAAATATAACTGGCTATCTACCTAGCCATCTCAACCCTCTTTTATTAATGCTCAGTCTCCCGCATGATATGTCGATCACGTGCGACCCTCAGCATATGGTCATACTCAGTTGTAGATGTATAAGTAATGTAATCTGGGCCAAAGATAACTCTGCGGATAGTCTCTGTCAAAATATCAACTCTGGCCCTTCTAACCAGTGTATGATTAAGCTCTGGCTGCCTCACAAATCTCACCTGGACTGGATATTTGCACATAGGAATGAAAACCCCAGCACTGTAGAATGCATAAAATTCTTGTACCATAGATGGGCTGTAGGAACCGAGTGACCTAGTCATCCACTCTAGCTGATATCTATCAAATACTGCTCGTAATTGTGGTACTCGATCTAGCCCTGATAGGTCAATTCGGTGCTCCTCATAAATTCACCTTGTAGGCATGCCTGCCTTCCATACACAACTGTCAATAATAAATATCTCTTGAATCTATTCAACACACCACCTTGGATGTCCCTCTTCTGGAGGTGCATTTGAGGTATGCGCGGGTGCAAAAATCTACTTTACTAATGCATCATGGGAAAGATGATCTATACCCTCCTTATACTGGGGTATATCTGTCTTATTCCTATGAGTAGTGGTACCCTTCTCAGATTGGGGCACCGCCGATGGCTCCTCGTGCTCTACCTCCTCAGATAAATCCTAGGGCCCCTCCTCAAATTGGGGGTCCTGAGCAGCAACCTGTGGAGTAGACTCATAATCTATCTCCTCATTATCATTAAGTAGATGAGTATGTGGGGGTGACATCCTTGCTGACTTCATCCTTGGCTGGGTTGGAGTTTCCTGAGTAGCCTGGCGTGTCTGACCTCTCACCCCTACTGTAGTGTCTCTACGTCACTACCTGGGGTACTCCTCTACTGAACCACTAGGCTCGAGAGACTCTGCCCATCTCCTAGAGGTACTGGCCTTCATCTTCTTCAAAACTTTAGGTGTCATATTACCTAAAAACCCGCTTGTTAGTTTCCAACAAAAGTGAGAGATAGCAAAAGTTGAAAAAAAAAAACTCAAAATTTGAAAAGTTTGAATTTTTCTCAATTTTCACACTCATATAACCTATTTAAAATCCCAACAAGTCCAATGTGCACACACCTATCATAAATCACAACTTTTAAAGCAAACAAACATGCTCAACTAATGGTATTACTTTTACTCATTCAAGTTCAATTCCGGTTGGGGTATAACTTTAGACTTTTTCTTCAAAACAAGATCCTACATTATGATTTAGGCTACTTCAATGCTCCTACATACAAGCATGATAGATACTATATATTTTTTCAATGGAATACACATATCAATTTGCTTAAACAATAAATAGATCAACACATAACCATTAGGAGCCGAGAAAGTTACCTCTTTTATGAAGAACCAGTAGTGAATAATGAAGAGGTCAAGAAAAACCAATGTTGAAACTTATTTTTAGTGTGTTGGGACAAGTTGGTATCTCAAATAAGTGTCAATTTAGCCTTTACTTAAGTGTGGGGTTAGTTTTTGTTTTAAGAGAGAAGTTTGAATTCAAAGAAAAAAAATGACGTTTTGAGGATTAGAATAAGTTAGAATGAGGTTAAGGTTATTTAAATATAGGTGGGGGATATTTTAGGTCATATATAACTGTTGATGGGACCAAAATTTGAATTGACGATTCGGCCCACAAAGACCAACCTGCGGCTTCCACCGGCGGCTAGGCTTTGGGTGTAGGTGCCACTTACGGCCAGTAGGTGCTGGGCGCATATGGCGGGCCAAATATTTTGGCCTACTTTCCTGCAATATGGACTTGGTGTATCGATATTTTTCAGCTACTTATGGCCCCGTAACCTAATTTTGAGGTCTCAAAAGTAAAATTAGATGTCAAAGTCCATAACTTTTCATTTTCCATCCTCAAAATCTCAATTTTTTAACTTATTACTCAACTTACCGTGTGGGACTTGTGACCATGATGGGTTGATAACATAGCTCATTTACCTGAAAATTGATGAATGTAGCAATGTTTACCATATTCCGGGTAAGTCCAAGAGCTAAAAATCTACAAAAAAGAAAAACAACAAAAACATAAACACTAACAATAGTGGGTTGCCTCCCACTCAATGCTTGGTTTATCACGGCACGACTTGACTGTATTGGTTACTTGGACTTCACCAAAAAGCCCATGGTTTGCCTCCTATGCAGTGCTTGATTTGATATCACAGCACGATGCGGGTATCTTGACTACTCAGAATTTATCAAGATACCCAGAGGAGTATCCTCCAGGATCATCAATACAATCAATCACCGACACTATCCTCATGTCGGTTGGCTGCTTTATTGACTTTCGGATATTGAATGTAGCCTCCTTACTGTTGACTCTAAAATTTAGATTACCTTTCTCCATGTCAACCATAGCTCTACCAGTGGCCATAAATGGTTTTCCCATTATAATAGGCATCCTAATGTCAACCTCCCAATCCAGAATGATAAAGTCATCCAGAAAGATGAAGTTATCCACCCTCACTACCATATCAAAAAAGATTACCACAAGTTTTTTCACTGTGCGGTCAGCCATCAACAACTGCATTGAAGTCAGTTCTAAGGGTTTAATCCCAATTGCTAAAATACGGCTAGAGGCATCAAATTAATGTTGGCTCTTAAATCACACAAGACTCTGGCAAATCGAATGACCCAATAGTGCATGGTATAGTGAGTGATTTGGGATCATCCTTTTTCTACGCCAAATACCTAGTCATGACTACACTGCAGTGGTGCACACCATCAACATCCTTAATTGTTTCTCCTTTATTCCTTGTAACCAATTGATCATGAACCTGGAGTATCCAGGCATCTGCCCTAACGCCTTAAGAAGAGGCATGTTCAAGCTCAATTCTTTCAGCATCTTAATGAATTTCTTGAACTTACCTTCCTCTTTCTTTTACCTCAATCTTTAAGGATAAGGTAAGGGTGGTCAAAATTTGTCCTGGACCCTTACTTTTGTCTTTAGCATTTTTACCTTTATCACCTGTTACCTTCTCAAACGTAATAGCAGGTGTCTCAGCATCAACATTTTATATAGTGGGTCATGCGGATCCGTAGTAGTGATATCACTCCTCATGGTAAAAGTAAGTAAATGGCCATCGTTTTTCATATTTTGCACCATGTTGCTCGGAAGGGTACCTGACTGCCTCTGATTCAGAGTTGCTGATATCTGCCCGGACTAGTGCTCCAACTGCTTGATAGTAGTGGCATGTGACATAACCTTCTGGGTCAATCTTGAAATGTCAACCTTAATCTCTTTAAGGTTGATCTCTTGATTTTCTTGACCCTTCACCATCTTAGCTAGCTTCTCTTCCATTCTGGATTCTACATCTTATCTCCTAGGTGGAATATACCTATATCCCTTCTCTCTTTTGTCATCCTTCTTTCTCCAGTCACCATCTCGCTCTCTAATACGGTCTCTGTTTATGTCATAGTAGTTACTACCTAGATTCCCATTCTCTTGGGATTGAAAACCCGCCAACTGAGGATCCAAATAATTTGTTTCCTACTCCAATTCTGACTCATATGCTTTGGAAGTTAACCCTTGTGCTACTACTGCATTCACTTTCTCAGAAGTCGCTCCTTGTAATGCCCCAAAAATGGGTCCAGGGATGTCACACGGTGCTTAGGGATACAAGTAGCCTCAAGCTAACCCTTTGAGCCTACCACTCCTCATAATAACTCATTGAAGAAGGAATATACAAAACACTGGCACTGTCATATCAAATAAAAGAAAATATGAAGGTAATACTCAGTCCAAATGACCATAATACTGGAAATCTCAACACAACCACAGTCCGATAACTAGTTTGCAAAGCCTCTACTACTCTATAAACTAGAGAGCCGTTGGGACAGGTCTCAACTGACTCAAACTGAACTGAAAGTAATGACACAAACACTCAAGTATTGAAATATTTGAAGATAGGCCCTCGAACCATGAGGACTCACCACTGGAGAAATGTAGTCAAAAGGTACTCGGGAATCACTGATGGGGTTGGGACTGAGCACCTGAACCTACATTATAAGACAATGTAGCATATAGACGTATATGTGGATCAGCACTTGGGAATGTACTGAGCATATGGGGGTGTATGCATTTACATAAAATAATATCAATACTCTTTTATCAAATCATGCATGCAAATAGGAATGACTCACATATCTTGAATAAGTCTAAAATGTAAAGCTCATAAATCATGTAGAATGAAACATGTAATACAAATCTCGTGAGTCATTATACTTGGCTTTAAAATCTGTATTCTTCTCTTATTCTTATTACTCATAGGCTGAAGGAAACTTTAAACAATACTTTTGACTCATGCATATATCTCATGGGGAGTAAAACTTCTTTAATGCTCAAGAACTTATAACTCTTTTGAACTCAAACACTTGGAACTCGGAATCATATAACTTTAGTTTGAAAACCGGTGATCAACTCGTATTAGTAGAGAAAACTACTTCGTTCTTTGGAAAATACTCAAAGAAGTTCATTCATTTTAGAAAATATCTCATACCAAAGATTTAGAGAAAATATTCTATCTCAATGGAAAATACTTTAGTTTAGGGAGGTTCTCTTAACCGACATAAACCATGCAAGATACATGGATTCCAACGTCTTGTCCTCCTAAGAAAGAAACTTCACGTTGGGGAGAGGCATCATACTCTTGCCAAGAAGTATAACCTCAACTCAATGATCACTTATCTCGGCCTTGGTCCCAATCATCTCTGCCCCAGGCCCAAAATCTCAAACCCACAGTAGTACTTAGTTCTGGGGTAAGAAACCATAGTAACTTACCCAACTCGGTGCTAAATACTACTCCCTTTAGTTTATCTCGCTCATCTCATGAAAATCCACTTTTAAAATAATCTTATGGTTCATAAGAACCCAACAATCAAATCTGTAATCTCATGTGGTAGAGTGGATTTCAAAACACTATCACCATTAGGTCAAAACATTTCTCAATAATCTCAAAATACTCAAATCATGGGTGTTTATAGTACAATTGTTCATAAAATTGCAAGACTCAAGTAGTAATGACCCATAATTTAATCTCAAGTTAAAACTCATCATAATGTATAATAGATAGCATATAGATTCATAATTCATGTAGAAATCTGAAAGTTACAGTAATTTGTCTCAAAATCTCAACGTACTCATATACTTCAATATTTTAAACATTGCAACTATTAACTTCTCAAGGATTAAAATCATGGGGTATAAACCTAGCTTCAATTTATCAAGAAAACATGTAAAAATCATGCCATTAGACTCTCAATTCATGAGTAACATCAAAAGCTTGCAACCAATAACAATGGGTGAAACCCCCCAATTCAATTTCCTGTAAAATCTCATAAATTGTAGAAAATTATAGTTTAAATAAGCCTTTGGGCACAAGGGTGAAAGGATTATCCTTGTTCAAAACCCCATATACCTTGAATTAGAAGCTTTAGATTAACTCACTTTTGGGACTCTATTCTTACTCTTGAATGAGGGTTCTTAAAGCCCTTGACTTGGAAACCTTGTATCATGACTCAATTTAGAAAATCTATGGTGGATACTTGAGATTCTTGGAAGAGGTTTTGAATACTTAAGGATTTTGTTGAGAGAAAACTTGAGAAAAACTTCATAGAATTCTTGTAAATGACTTTAATTTGGTGTTTGTACGGTTTTAGAGGCTGGGAAAAAGTCCAAAGTGCCCTTTTTAACTTCTGTACGAAGCTGGAAAAATTAAACTGGGAACCTAATTTTATGGGCCACCGCGTCGCGCCACTATCATGGTGGATCACTGGAATGACAAATGGGAATCTGGGAGTCACCGTGATGTGGAGCCATCGCGTTGTCCAACTGGTTGGGACCTAGAACTTCAGCACAACGCGTCACAATTGCGCTAGGCCACTGGAAATTGACTATTGAGAAATTGGGGTCCTCCACGATGCGCCACTATCACCCAGTTCCACTGGAATTTGACAATTGTTAAATAGACCCTCTTCGCGATATGCCAAACACTAAAATGATGCTGTTTTATGACTAGGACTTAAATTAGCCATAACTTTTTACCCGGGCATCGGATTTGGACGAATCTTATATCGATGAAAAGCTTATCAAATTTCTCATATGATAAAAAGTCAAAATTAGCGAAATTCTATATGGTTAAAATGATACTCACTTAGGAAGTCACTTCTTAACCTTCTCGAGGAGAAATTAAGCTTAGGAAAAATTCAGGGTATTACAATATCTCCCCCTTGGAAACATTCTTCCACGAATGTCACTAGTTAAGCTAAAAGCACGGAGGAAATTGAGTACGTAAAGCTTGAAGAACTCATTAAACTGGCTCCATGTCTTTCTAAACTCTTGAATACTTTAGAGAATGCATGAACTTAATAAGGGTAGATGCATATCTGAAACTTTAGATTAGAAAGGCTGAATTAAGGAAGAATATTACCTTTGGCTTGATATGACCTTGAGGAAAAGAGGCGTGGGTACTTCGCTCACATGCCTGCTTCTACCTCCCAAGTAGCGCCCTCAACTGACTGGTTCTACCACAAAACTTTGACCAAGGGAACTTCTTTGTTCCTCAGTCCACGAATCTGAAAATCTAGAATCTCAACAAGAATCTCATCAAATGAAAGACTGTTCTGAATATCAGCCCTCTTTGAAGGATCTACTATAATGGAATCACCGATATGCTTTTTAAACATGGAGACATAATAAATAGGATGAACGACTGGCAACTCTAAGGGTAACTCAACTTCATAGGCTACTTTATCAACACGGCTCAAGACTCTATAGGGGCCAACATAATGAGGGCTAAGCTTTCCCTTTCTATCAAACCTCTTTACCCCCTTCATGGATGAAATCTTCAAGTACATTAAATCACCGACCTCAAACTCAAGATCCTTTCTCCTTATATCGGCGTATGACTTTTGATAAATCTGAGTTGTATTCAACCTTTCTCTAATCAACTTCACCTTCTCCATTGCCTCAAATACTGCATCAGTTCCAACTAAAGTAGCTTCACCCACTTCAAACCAACCTGTGGGTGATCTGAATCACCTACCATACAAAGCCTTAAATGGTGCCATCTCGACGTTAGCATGGTAACTATTGTTATATGCAAACTCGATTAGTGGCAAATGCTCATCCCAACTACCTTTGAAATCTAGAGTACATGCCCTCAACATATCCTACAAAGTTTGGATGGTCCTCTCAGCCTGACCATCTGTCTGTGGATGAAACACGAAACTCAAATGAACTTGGATGCCAAGACCCCTCTGGAAAGCTCTCCAAAACTGAGTAGTGAACTGAGTAACCCTATCTAAAATGATAGACAAGGGGACTCCATGCAACCTGACCAACTCCCGAATATACAATCTAGCATAATGCTCAGCTGTATAAGATGTATGCACAGGTAGAAAATGTGCTAACTTAGTTAATCCATCTACAACAACCCAAATAGAATCATGATGATGTCGCGATAGAGGTAAACCAATCACAAAATCCATATTCACCTTTTCGCACTTCCAAGTGGGAATACCAAACTCTTGCATCAAACCACAAGGTCTTTGGTGCTCTATCTTAACTTTTTTGGCATATTGGACACTTTTCTACAAACCCAGCTATATCCTTCTTCATACCACTCCATCAATAGAATATTGCGCGCCATGCACTTCAGCCATAATTCTCTGCCTTAGATCATCAACACAAGGAACACACAATCTATCCTGCAATCTTAACTGACTCCTTTAGTCTGACCAAACTAGGATCTCTATCTTGCTTCTCTTTCACTTCCGAAACTAAAGAGGATTTGGAACTGCTTTGCACCAAAGTACTTTTCTTAGCTGAATCAAGCAACCTAATACCCAATCTAGTCAAACAATGCACATCATGAGCTAACTCTTTCTTACCTTCCTCTACATGAGCAATACTACCAATAGACAATCTGCTAAGGGCATCCGCCACTACATTAGCCTTGCCCAGGTGATACAACATACTCATATCATAGTTTTTTAACAACTCTAACCACCTCCTCTGGCTAATATTCAACTCCTTCTGAATAAACACATACTGCAGGCTCTTATGATCAGTAAACACATCAACATGAATACCATAAAGATAGTATCTCTAGATTTTCAAAGCAAAGACCACAACAGCTAAGTCAAGATCATGGGTTGGGTAATTCTTCTCATGCGGCTTTAACTGTCTAAAGGCATAGGCTATAACCTTACCTCTTTGCATCAACACAAAACCCAAACCAATTCTAGAGGCATCATAATACACCGCAAAACCATCTGTACCATCAGGCAAAGTCAACACAGGGGCTGAAGAAAGTCGAGTCTTCAATTCCTAAAAACTCTTCTCATAGGAATCTGACCAGTGGAACTTAACTTTCTTTTGGGTCAACCGGGTCATAGGAGACGTAATAGAGGAAAAACCTTTAACAAAACGGCAGTAGTAGCCCTCTAGACCCAAGAAACTTCTAATATCAGATGAAGAGATAGGTCTAGTCCAATTTCTTACAACTTTTATCTTTTGGGGATCAACTCTAATACCTTTGGATGAAACAACATGACCCAGAAAGGCTATAGACCTTAGCCAAAATTCACACTTACTGAATTTGGCAAACAACTGGTGACCTTTCAGAGTTTGCAAGATAATTCTAAGGTAATCTGTATGATCATGCTCACTGTGGGAGTAGACAAAGATGTCATCTATGAACACTATGAAAAAAATAAGATATTGCTTGAACACTCGATTTATGAGGTCTATAAAAGCTGCTGGGGCATTGGTTAGCCCGAAAGACATGACTAGAAACTCAAAGTGACCATAACAGGTTCGAAAGTCTGTCTTTGGAATATCACATTCCCACACTTCAAGTTGATGATAGCCGGATCTAAGGTCTATCTTGGAGAAATAACTTGCACCTTGCAACCGATCAAACAGGTCATCAATTCTCGGAAGAGGATACTTATTTTTTACTGTGACCTTGTTAAGCTGACGATAGTCAACGCACATACACAAAGAACTATATTTCTTTCACATGAATAGAATAGGTGTGCCCCAAGGAGAAATACTAGGCCTTATAAAACCTTTATCTAAAAGATCTTTGAGTTGCTCTTTTAACTCCTTAAGCTCAGCAAGTGCCATACGGTATGGCAGAATAGAAATGGGATGAATGTTGGGAAGAAGGACAATCCCGAACTCTATCTCTCTATAGGGAGGTACCCTTGGGAGATCTTTCAAAAAAACATCTGAAAACTCATTAACAATATTGAATGACTAAATAGCTGGAGCCTCAGACTTAGTGTCTTTGACTCTAACTAGGTGATAGATGCAACCCTTGGATATTAGCTTTATTGGATTTGAGATAAATGATAAAAGCACACTTGGGAGATACCGAACTCCCGGACCACTCAAAAACTGGTTCATCAGGGAACTGAAACTTGACCACATGGGTACGCCAGTCTATAGATATATACAAGAACGAAGACAATCCATTCCTAGAATAAGGTCAAAATCCACCATGTCTAACTCTATCAAATCAGTAAGTATGACTCTATGAAGAACAGTAATATGACAATCTCTATACACTTGTTTAGCAACAACTAACTCCTCTACTAGTATGGAGACTAGGAAAGGCTCAGGATTTTTTGGGACTCATTTTGAAATTCACAGCCACAAGTGGGGTCACATAGGAGAGACTTGAACTGGGGTCTAACAACACCTAAACATCAAAATAAAAGACGCGGAGCATACCAGTAACAATATCGGGAGAGTCCTCCTGCTCCTGAAGGGATGGTAAGGCATAGAATCTGTTCTGGCACTGATCGCCAGCAGTACTAGATGAAGCGCCCTGGACAGGGGCAGGACGAGGGACAAAAGCTGGGGTACTACTAGTGTGTGCCTGAGGTCGGTCATCTCTGGTCCCCTGCCTAGCATACGGATAATCTCTAAGTCTGTGGCCCTGCTTGCCACAACCAAAACAACCCTTCAAATCTATGAAACACTCACCGGGATGATCCCTGCCATACTTAGCACAAGGAGGATAATGGGTCCTATTACCAATACTGTTCTATGACCTAGACATAAAAGACCTTCTCTCTTAATCCTACCTGCCTCTAGGTGTGGGAGCACTAGCTGATAAAGGCGTTGGAATAGACAGACATCTCTGAAATTGAGGACGGTTTTCTCCATGGAACCTAGGCTGACTATACTCATGCTGCTTAGATCTAGCCCTGTTGTTACCCCTCACTCTGTCTCTCTCTCTAATCTTATCCATCTCTATCTTCTATGCATTGATCATTAACCTAGACAGATCCATATCCCTATGCAACATCGCAGTCCTACACTCTTTCAGCACCAAACCAGAAACACCTATTATGAACTTTCTCATACTAGCTCGGGGGTCAGAAATCAAATCAGGAGAATACTTGGCCAACTGGTTAAACTTCAAGCAGTACTCCTTAACAGTCATGGAGCCCTACCTCAAGTTTATAAACTCCTTAATATTTTCTTCCCTAATCTCAAGTGGAAAGAACTTGTCCAAGAATGCATCTTGGAACAACTGCTAAGTCATAGGAGTAGCATCCTCACCTCTACCCGTCCTCCATAATACAAACCAGTCACAAGCTATGTCCTTCAACCTGTAAGACGCCAACTCAATACTTTTTTCCTTAGAAACATGCATCACCTGCGTGATCTTTCTCACCTCCTCAAGGTACAACTGTGGTTCCTCACCTGCCTTGAACCCATAAAACTCTGGTGGATTCATCCGCATAAAATCACGGATCTTAGAAGCAGCTACATCAAATCCCTACTGATTTGTAACTGCGGCCTAGTTATTAGCTCGAACGTTAGCGGTGATTGCTTGGGCTAACACCTGAAAGGACACCCGAAACTCAATATGAGACACTGTCTCATTCAAGGGATCAATGGGTTGGGCTTCTCATCATCATTTCTACGGGCATCCACTCTTTCGAGAGGAGTTTTATAAAATAGAAGAGCACAAATTATTAGATAAGAGGGATAACTGCAGGCACGATGGAATCTGAAAGAAAGAAACAACTTTTTACTAAAATGTCTTGTAATCTCTTGCTTATAAATTTGGCGCGCTACATATCGATGATCAAGACTCTACTCAACGAGGCTTTTCAGACTCCCTGGGACTCCATTAAAACCTTAGGCACTTTGATACCAAATTTTTAACACCCCAAAAATGGGTCCCGAGATGTAACACGGTGCTTGGGGCTATAAGTAGCCCCAAGCTAACCCTTTGAGCCGATCACTCCTCATAATGACTCATTCAAGAAGGAATATACAAAACACTGGCACTTTCATATCAAATGAAAGGAAATACGAAGGTAATACTTAGTCCAAATAACCACAATATTGGAAATCTTAACACAGCCATAGTCTGATAACTAGTCTGACAAAGCCTCTACTACTCCATGAACTAGAGAGCCATTAGGACAGGAACCCAACTAACTCAAATTGAACTGAGAGTAATGCCATAAATACTCAAGTATTAAAATATTAGAAAATAGGCCCTTAAACCATGAGGACTCACCACTGGAGAAATATAGACAAAAGGTACTCGAGAATCACTGACGAGGTTGGGACTGAGCACCCGAACCTACATTATAAGACAATGTAGCACATAGACGTATATGTGGATCAGCAGTTGGGAAAGTACTGAGTATATGGGGGTGTAGAATTTAGACAAAACAATATCAATTCTTTTTAATCAAACCATGCATGCAAATAGGAATGACTCACATGGCTTGAATAAGTCTAAAATGTAAAGCTCATAAATCATGTAGAATGAAGCATGTAACACAAATCTCATGAGTCATTATACTTTGTCTTTAAAATCTGTACTTTTCTCTTATTTTCATTACTCATAGGCTGAAGGAAACTTTAGACAATACTTTCGACTCATGTATGGATCTCATGGGGAGTAAAACTTCTTTAATGCTCAAGAACTTATAACTCTTTTGAACTCAAACACTTGGAACTCGGAATCATATAACTTTGGTTTGAAAACTGGTGATCAACTCGTATTAGTAGAGAAAACTACTTCGTTCTTTTGAAAATACTCAAAGCAGTTCATTCATTTTAGAAAATATCTCATCCCAAAGCTTTAGGAAAAATATTCTATATCAATAGAAAATACTTTAGTTTAGGGAGGATCTCTTAACCGACATAAACCATGCGAGATACATGGAGTCCAATATGTTGTCCTCCTAAGAAAAAAACCTCACGTTGGGGAGAGACATCATACTCTTGCCAAAGAGTATAACCTCAACTCAGTGATCACTTATCTCGGCCTTAGGCAACCAATGGTGGAACATAGTTCTGAGGTAAGAAACCTTAGTAACTTACACAACTCAGTGCTAAATACTACTCCCTTTAGTTTATCTTGCTCATTTCATGAAATCCACTTTTAAAATAATCTTATGGTTCATAAGAACCCAACAATCAAATCTGTAATCTCATGTGGTAGAGTTGATTTCAAAACTCTATGAGTATTAGGTCAAACATTTGTCAATCATCTCAAAATACTTAAATCATGGGTGTTTATAGCACAATAGTTCATAAAATTGCAAGTCTCAAGTAGGTCTTAATGACCCATATTTCAATCTCAAGTTAAAACTCATCATAATGCATAATAGATATCATATACATTCATAGTTCATGTAAAAATCTGGAAGTTACAGTAATTTGTATCAAAATATCAACTTACTCATATACTTCAATATTTCAAACATTGCAACTATTAACTTCTCAAGGATTAAAATCATGAGGTATAAACCCAACTTTAATTTCTTAAGAAAACATGTAAAAATCATGTCATTAGACTCTCAATTCATGGGTAACATCAAAGGCTTGCAACCAATAACAATGGGTGAAAACCCCCAATTCAATTTCATGTAAAATCTCATAAATTGCAGAAAATTATAGTTTAAATAAGCTTTTGGGCATAAGGTGAAAGGATTATCCTTATTCAAAACCCCACATACCTTGAATTAGAAGCTTTGGATGAAATTTCGCCTTTGAGACTCTATTCATACTCTTGAATGAGGGTTCTTGAAGCCCTTGACTTGGGAACCTTGAATCTTGACTCAATTTAGAAAATCTATGGTGGATCCTTGAGATTCTTGGAAGAGGTTTTGGATACTTAGGGTTTTTGTTGAGAGAAAACTTGAGATAAACTTCATAGAATGCTTGTAAATGACTTTAATCCGGTGTTTGTATTTTTTTCGAGGCTTGGAAAAAGTCCAAAGTGCCCTTTTTAACTTTGGTACGAAGCTGGAAAAATTAAACTGAAAACCCTATTTTATAGGCCACCACGATGTGCTACTATCGTGGTGGCTCACTGGAAATTGACAAATGGGAATATGAGAGTCACCGTGATGTGCCACTATCATGGAGTTTCACTAGAATTTGACAATTGTCAAATAGACCCTCTCCACGATGCGCCATGCACTAAAATGATACTATTTTACGACTAGGACTTAAATTAGCCATAATTTCTTACCCGGGCATCGGATTTGGGCGAATCTTATATCGACGGAAAGCTTATCAAATTTATCATATGTTAAAAAGTAAAAATTAAGGAAATTATATATGGTTGAAATAATACTCACTTAAGAAGTCACTCCCTAACCTTCTCGAGGAGAAATTAAGCTTAGGAAAAATTTGGGGAATTACACTCCTGCAAGATGCTTTGATAGTACCCCAAGATCAGTTCTTAGCAACATAATCTCTTGCACTACTATATCATCAGCTACTTTCTAGTCGCAGGAGGCACCAATAGCATAAGTACCAGACCCCCTCTCAGTTTCTTAATTTTGCCACACTCGATTAGTGAGCAAAATCTGATCTAATATCTTCGAAGTTGCCTTCCAGTGTAGTATCATAAAAGCTCCCATGGCTCTGGAGCTGATAGTTAGGGCTCTGTAGAATATCTCTAGTAAGCTCGTCCCTGACAGCCGATGATTGGGTACCATACTCAACTTCTTCTTAAACCTAGACCATGCCTCGTACATAGATTTTGACTACAGATGAGTAAAATTATAAATCTCATCCTTAAGATGGAACATCCTGGATAGAGGACAAAACCTATTCAAAAATTGCCTACGCAACTTGCTCCATGTAGTGATAGAGCCTCTTGGTAGTTCCCCTAACAATAAAGATGTTTTTCCTGTAAGTAAGAAGGGGAACAACCTCAGTATAAGTGCTTCTTAATTCACCCCTGGATTTGTATGCCAACTACAGATCCCATTGAAATTGGCAAGGTGCAAGTTTACATCATCTGTAGGCAGACCTGCAAACATACCCTTCAGATTTAAGAGATGGATCATTGCGCTCGTGATGTCAAACTTGATGTCTGGGGGTAAAAGAAAAGAAACTATGGCTCCAGTCTCTGCTGTCTCAACATATCCCAAGTTTTCTTCATCATCTATATATGGCTGCATATTCTGATATGCTGGGATTACTTGAACACAGACACTTCTAGCTCTGGTCTGATTCCTACTGAGTGTTTCTTGATTATGTGGTGCTTGTCTCTGCTCAGCTAGCTCTGCCTTTTTATTTACCTGTTGAGCTTCTTCCATTGCCCTCCTTTCTTCTCAGCTTGAGATAATAGCTTACCAGTTCAACGATCAACAATATCTTATACTCCTTCGGGAGGAGAGGGAGGTACAACATCATGTATCCCTTTAGGAAGTTCATCTCTTTTTTGCTTAAACATCCTACCAGGTGTTTGTAGGATCCTCTTTGGATTTGAATTACTAGGAGTAAGGTATTTCCTCTACTCTGTGCGCTAGGCATACACCGGCATATACCTAACTATGAACAAAAATAAAAGGAAAACCCAAAAACTTTAACAATTTCTAATCACAAATCAACACCGTATTCCCCGACAATGGCACCAAAATTTTGATGACGTCTGAAAAACACCTCCTCTAAAATAATGATATGATCGCTGCCAAAATTTAATAACTCAAAAAATTTAGGGTCCAATCCCAAGGAAACACATGAAATCATGGATCACGACAGTTACAGTCGATGGGCAAAACAAGAAATGTAAATGAGGGATTTTGTGTAGTAATCTCGAGAAAGTAACTATATCAACTTTGGTTGTAATCAGTGTAGGTGAAGAGTAGGATTGTATCCTTTTGGCTTCTCAACTCCATAGGCTTATTGTGCTTTGTTGAACTAATCCGATACTTTACATGCAGAATTGATAAGTTATGTACCTTCTATAGTTTTTTAGACGAGAAAGGAATTTCACCCCTTACCTTTTGAGTCTCAAGATGTCGCCTTACTAACCCTTATCTTGATTCCATTTAACTATTACTTTTTAAGTCCCTAGTTATTATATGAAACCTATATATCATATTAAGATAGAACCTAGAAGCGTGGATCGATAGTTAAACTCTAAATTACTGTTATCTTTATCTTTTCCTAGTCACTACTCCTCTTTCAGAGTAAGTAGCAATATCTAGGTGGGATCCTAATGTGTGCAATCATTAAAAAAACTATTTTAATAAATACAAAGCAATACATGCATAGGTATTGATTCAGAACAACAACAACACCTCCTACTTCATCAATTCGCCAGGGTTTGCACAACCCTAGCTATGGGTTTTAGCCGCTCATGGTTGTGAAGAAATCAATAACAATCATAACTGAAAGCATAGATGAAATCACAATGATATTAAGTGTAAAATCTCACAATCGAAACTTAATTAATCAACTGAAGCCAATACAGGAGAATCCCAAGATCAAAATCAAATCTTGGAATCAAAATATATTTGTAAGTATCAAAACAGCGTAACTCCTACCAAAAACACATAAAGGGTATTTATAGCACATGAGAAAACCTTAAAACCAAAGCACGAATGAAATAGGAGAAAATATGGTTAGTGGCCATAAGTGGCTTATACCTGCGTTTTGACCCTGGGCACAAGTAGTACCTATGGTCCTGACCCTAGGTATAGGTAGTGGATGAAAAAATCCTGCAAGTTCAGCTTTCGGTATTTTAGACTTTTGGCACTTTCTTTGCCTACTTACGGTCTGTAGGTCCTACATACGGTTTATAGGTTGACTTAGTAAGTGTTAGGTGTCATATTTTCAGCTCTTCTTTAATTCTCGAACATGCTTTGATCACAATCAAGTCGGAAAGTATCCCAAACATTTATAATTGCTTCAAAAAGTAGCCAAAAATATCCTTTTCAGCCTTTTCACGAACTTAGCATCCAAAATATGATTTCCTGCAAAACATACCCTAAGAGCATCATATCTAATAAAATAATCTCAGAAACTTGCATATTTTCCTCATTTTAAGCGTCAAAAGTGATATATTTCTGTAGCACATTAGTTGTGCTCTTTTTTCTTGGTCGAAGTTTTTTCCAGTCATAATAATATTTTTAATGGGGCAACTAACAACGTGCATTAATGTGTATATCCTTTTTCTTTCACTGAGATTTATTTCACAAGTTTTTTTTATAATTAAAGTTTTAACAAAATACATTATCTATTAGTGGGCATTCAAAAAGGAGTATTGTAAATTAAATTATTATTATTGTGAATGATCATAATTCTTAAGTGTAATTTGTACTATTACTTTTATAGTTAATTTTCATACCTTCGAGATCTTTTCTCATGATTTTCATAGTTAATATCATATTTATGACGATTATTTATAAGCCTCCATATGACACTATAAATAAAAATACATAATATTCATATCATTCATAGTTGAAGAGTTTAAAGAGAAAGAAAAACTTGTTATAAAATTAAAGCAAATTACTTATACTAATAAAAGCAACTAAAGGCAACGAAAGAGAGAATAATGTAGTAATGCTCTTCCTTTTACTTTCTATTCATGTATGTTCTTAATGTGTTTGATAATACATAAAGTGTGGCTATATTTATAAGCCAAATTATACTTGGCCACCAAGTTTCTATAGGCGGTGGGAGTACTTGGGCTTCAAGGTTGCCCTTGTGCAGTTCGCATGGCCATCCAATATATTTTTACAACATTTCCTTGGATAGTCATATAAAAAATCCAATGAATACACATTTGTGTGTTGCCTGATTAAAAATCGTAACTAGAAAATTCAATGGAATAAAACTTGGTTAAGGAAAAAAGAGTACATCTCATATTTTACTCTCCCTTATAAAGACCCTGATTTAGTTGGTTAAGTCTTTACATTACAATATCGTGTACCATCATCTCAAAATTGAAGTTGATAAGGATTTGATGAATAAATATGCTGGATTATTACTTGAACGAATTTGTTGCACAACAATATCGTCATTCTTTTAGAGATCATGTATGAAGAATAATTTTGTGAGATGTGTTTCATTTTGTCTCCTTTTATGAAGCCTAAACATAATTAGGATATGCATGTAGAATTTTCTTAATATAGGACTCTGGTTACCTTGATATCATATGTTAGGCCACATCTCTCTTTGATGAAATGTATCAATAATCTCAATCATATACATTCTCTACTTGCTTCATGAATAACAATTATCTCAATATAATTTGAAAAGTAGCAACAATAGACTACTCTATAGATCACCATGATATAGTAGTACCTTCATATGTAAACACATTTCCTATTTGAGATTGGTCTTTACGTGGGTCAGGTAAATAACCTATATCTGCATAACGAAAAAGATATGTATTGTACTATCTTTGTTAGTATAAAAATGACTCATACCAATAGTCCCCTTCAGATATCATAATATATGCTTAACTCTAATTCAATGTCTCAGTGTAGGAGAATAACTATACCTTGATAGTAGATTAACAGAAAATGGTATGTCTGGCCTTGTAGTATTAGCAAGGTACATACTTGCACTAATATCACTGAGATGATACTTTGGGATCAAGAATTTTTTCATCCTCTTCTTCAGGTTGGAACGGGTTTTTAATCACTTTAGATCGATCAATCGTTGGAGTACTTAATCAATATGCTTTGTCCATGTAAAATTACTTCAAAATCTTCTTAGCATAGGTTGATTGATGAATGAAAACACTGTTTGCTAAATGTTCAATTTACAGGCCAAGACAAACTTTTATCTTTCCAAGATCTTTTATCTCAAATTCTACATTTAGATATTTAATTGCATTTTAACCTCTTTTGGAGTTCTAATGAGATTTATATCGTCAACATTAACAATAAGTATAACAAACTCTTGTGGTGTTTTCTAAATAAAAATACTTATGTGACTTTCATTTATCAAGTACTCACTAAGCAAATTATACAACATAAGCCCTCCTTGTTTTAGATCGAATAACAATCTTTATAATCCGATTGGGTAAATTTCTCGAGACTTTGAACTATATGTTTCAGGCATCTTTAATCCTTCATTAGATATATTTCGATATGTTCATGTACAGTTAAACCGAAGAGATAGTAAAATATTATTGCGATCATAATTGGTGAATATGTTTCTTGGTAGTTGACATCGGGTCTTTGAGAGAATCCTTATGTAACAAGATGTGTCTTGTATCTTATAATTTCATTTCTCTTATTTTTTATGTACAAAAACTCATTTATAGCCAATTTATTGTACACCATCAGAGGTTTGAACTACAAGTTAGAAAATCTCACGTTTAACCAACAATACAATTCTTATTGAATTGCCTTTTGCCATTTTGGCCAATCATTTCTTCATTGAAATTCTTTGACATATAATGGTTCAAGGTCTTTACCATTTTGCATAATATTTAGTGTGACATTATATACAAATATGTTATCCATCTTAATTTTTGATTAATCTAAATTTATTCCATCACTGATAAAACTCATTAAAAGTTCTTTATTCACTTGAATTTTGAATTCGTTGATTTCTTCAGAATTATCAAGATTAATAAACTCATGAATATCTTCATGAGATTCTTTTATAGTATTACTTTTGTCATTTTTTGTACTAGTTTTTTCAAGGAATTGTATCCTTAGAACCTAATGATCTATCATGCTTCAGACGTGTTTGAGATTCAACATCTATGACACTAGTACATGGCCCTTTGGGGACATCAATGCGTACATACCCATTCACTACAGATATGTGTGACTTAGTTAATCTTTTCAAATCAGTAAATGAATCTATTATTTGATTTTCTATTTTTTGCAAGTGAGCGGTCTTTTGGAGCTCCAACTTACATAAGGGGTTACATAGATCAAAATGATATAGTGATGAATTTTCATAAAAATTTCTCTTTAGAGTTTTATTTTCTCTCCCTTAATTGTAGAATATTTTTTTAATTAAATTGACAATCTGGAAAACGAGGAGTGAATAAATTTCTTATAAATGGCTTAATTAGAAAATTATTGAGGGTGAATAAACCCAATATTAGGGGCCATGTTGGTGCGCTGTGCTGGTGATACCGACACATATACAACAGATCTAAAAATTCGTAGATGAACATATTTGATACATGAATAAAGACCATTCTGACTGAGAGTATTTATTATAATGAATCGGTCTAAGATGGACAAGTAATATTGCAGGTAAGATAGCATGACCCCAAACAGTAGTGAGAATTTTTTTTTTCATAAGTAGTGGTGTTGTTATCAATTGTAGGCATTTAATAAATAAATAAACAAGGCCATGTTAAGTATGAACATGAACAACATATAGTTCAACTTTTATCCCAACTAATACACAATAATCATCAAAATTTTGGGATGCAAATCCTCCAACATTATCAAGGTAAATTATCATAATGGGATAACCTGAAAATTACATCCTTGATCGTATTATTCGTGAAAATAATTTCACAAGCACCAGACTGTGAGATGATGGAAGGTACACATGAAATCGTCTTGGAGATGTGTTTATTAAAATCCTAAAGTACTTGAATGACCCAATGGATGGGTGAAGAGGTCCTCATATATTCTCATGTATATGTTATAGAAAAGAGGGAATTCGATGCAACCTTTCATTGGCAACAGGTTAGTTATCAATTTACCTTGATAACATGCAGCATATGAAAATTCATCACTTAAAGAATCTTTAGGTTCTTTAATGAATATCCATTTGAATTTTCAATGATTCTTCTCATAATCATTGATCCAGGATGACATTTTTTATCATGTCAAAGTATAAAAGTATTTAAGTTGATAAACATATGATTTATGATAGAGTGTGCTTCAATTGTCCTAATTTCTACATAATATATTCTAGAAGACAAAGTTGATCATTTCTCCATAACATATTTCTGGCCTGATACATACTTGGGAGTACCAATATATTTAATATACATTTCATTTATTGTCTCAACATGATATTTATTTTGATGGGTATCTTTAAATCTTAACAATTTTCTTGAATATTTAGAAGAGAACAAAATATCTTCGCTAACATGTTTTATTCCCTTGACAGAAATATAGTAGTTCTTTCGGAGTCTTCAATCAATTTTGAATTAACAAAAACTATAGTAGTATTTTCTTTAATCTAATAAGTAATAAAAGTTTTTCTCATCATTAAACATGGTGTGTGTTGTTCCACTATCAATTACACAAATATTCTCGCAATTGGCCATTAATTCAAATAAAATTTGAGAAGTATTTATATATTTTTTTTATTAACATTAAAATTATTTTCTTGAGATAACAGAGTCTTATACTGATAACGTGTTATTAAATTAAAGCAAAATACTTGAACTAATAAAAGCAACTAAAGATAATGAAGGAGAGAATCAAGTAGTAATGCTCTTCTTTTTACTTTCTATTCGTTTATGCTATTAATGTATTTGATAACAAAACCAAGGGAGAGAGTAGTAACTACTTTTGTTATATTCCTTTCTCTTTCGTGTGTATTTCAAAATGTAGAAGGAATGACTAGTTATAGCCAAAGATTTACTTGACCACTAAGTTTTACAGGCGGTGGGAGTACTTGGGCTTCAAGGTTATCCTTGTGCTATTCACATAGATATTCAATATCTTGTTACAATAAAACTCTCATATTTTATTCCTTTTTGAGATCAATAACAAGAATATAAATATAAAGGATAAGATAAAAATAACATAAGAGGAACAATATTAGAAGATATCTTTCTTTCAAGTGTATACTATATCATCCTTAAGACCTCTATTTATAGTATTACGTTGTGAAACTTCAAGAGGAGTCATAAACATAATATTAATTCATGAGAAGGTGGAAAAGTTATGTGAAAATAAAGTGTCAAAGAGGAGGTGGTGGCGGTGCGAAAATTACTACACTTAAAGGAGGAGTTACACTAGAAGATGGACATCCACAATTAAGAATTATTTACAGTTATGTCCCTTAGATGTGCATTGATAGATAATATATTTCGTTAAACCTTAGTAAGAAAATTCTTGTAGAAAAAAATCTAGGAAATAAAAAAAAAGTACACATGTCTTATGATGCGCATCGTTTCATGCCTCGTTAAAAATCTTATCAGAAAAATTCATTGGGACAAATCTAGGTCAAGATAAAAAGAGTGACAGTGCATATTTTACTCTCTCCGAGGCAAATATTATTTAATTGACATATTTCAATCTTGAATAATAGCTTCTCAAATGTTGAGGTTGATAATGCTTTGGTGAATAGATTCATCAAATTATCAATCGAGCAAATTTGTTGAACATCTATTTCATCTTTTTTTTTCAAGTTCATGAGTGAATAAAGAATTTTGGTAAAATGTATTTTGTTTTGTCTCCCTTCATATAATCTCCCTTTAATTGAGCAATACATGCAATATGATCTTCATACAATGTAATTGGAATATTTCTTTTCAATAAAAAATCACAATTTTTTTTACTATAATGAGTCATTAATCTTAATCAAATGCACTCCCAGTTCTCTTCCCGAATGACAATTATTTTTGCATGATTTGAAGAAATTGTAGCTAATGTTTGCTTCATTGAACTTCCTGATATCGTTGTGACTCTATATGTAAATAAATAGTCTATCTGAGATTGAGCTTTATATAGATCATACAAGTATATTGCATTTGCATAACCAATCATTTCTAACTTGAATCATTAGAATAAAATAATCTCAAGTCAATGATTTTTCAAAGATATATGAATACATATTTTGCATTACTCCAATGTCTTCTTGTTGGGGAAGAGTCGAATCTTGTGAATAAACTTACTATAAAATAAATAGCCGATCACGTATTATATGCAAGATACATTAGCGCCTTGATTACACTAAGATATGGAGTTCCATCACCAAGAAGCTCTTCATCATTTTTTGAGATCGAAATAAATATCAATTTATATTAAGCGATGTTACAACTATTGGGATACTCAATGGATATGATTTATCCATGTAAATTACAATAATATTATTTTAATAAGTTGATTGCTGGACAAAAATTTCATTTGTCAAATGCTCAATTTGTAGGTCAAGACAAAATTTTATCTTTCCAAGTTCTTTCAATTCAAAATCTTTCTTCAAACTTATTGTCATGACCCAAAAATGGATCATGATGACATTTAAAATAGTTCGTCCTTGATCAGTAAGTCAATCACCCAAATTGATAAAGATCAATCACCCAAACTTATAAAGGTAAATAAAAAACAACAACAATATAACCCAAGGTGAGACTTTTAGCCACGAAGTCAGACCTAAACATGTAAAATAATAGCGAAAGCCTGAAAGAACTGTCATAAATCATCCAAAACCTAGTGTAATAATGTAAGAACATCTAGTATAATATTTAAAAGCTAAAATTACATATCTGACTCTGAATCATAAATAAAAACAAGTAAGGATAGATGAGGTCTAAATCATCCCTTAACTTTGGAGAGAATCTGTACCTTAAAAATCTGAGATCCATACAAAATCAACCACCACGTGAGGTACTCAAATTAGAATCTAAATCGAAAGATCACAGTAGGTGTGAGTATAGTCCACTTGTACTCAATAGGTATAATAGGCTGACTGAGAAAAGCAAAAAATAAGATAAGTAAAGAAAATTATAAGCACGTCACCTACAAGCAGAAAAGACTCAAACGGTAGCTCACACCCTCTTTACTAACAGTTCTAATATATAAACATAAACAACATAAACATACATGAAAAATATGTTGAAACTAAATAAAAGTCAAGGAAATAAAAGAAATAACGTGAGATGTGTATGTGAATGCAATGCAATGCAATGCAATGCAATGTGGATGTGATGAATGGTGAAAGTCATCACATGACTTTCTGTATACAACCATAAATTTTGTAGCTTCTAGGTAAGACCCATGGGGGGAGGGGGATTCTCAACCCATATATTATATCGCATATCTCAATATCAACTTATCTCTCCAACTTTTGTTCGTGGAGAGGCTTTTCATAAAATTATCTCATTTTCATTCAAAAATAGTGTTTCTCAATGGTAATAGTATCTCATGAATATATATGAATGAAATAATGATTTATCTCACAATGAACTCAATGTGATGATATCCAATCCATCCAACACATATACATAAGTAAGCTCAGAAATCAACACACTATGTCCATAATTCATAATCATCAACCCTAATTAGGCACCATCAAAATAAATATGCATGTAAGACATCATTAATATCATGTCAACCCTAATTCAGGTATTTCTATCATGATAAAGGCAACCAATTCTCAAATACGGCCTATATTGACAAAATAAGCCCTCGCACGGGCAGATATCTAGAATAAAGATATATAAATGCATAAATAAGCCTAATAATGTCAAATAAAGCCCCTACACGGGCAACACATAATATCAGATATCACAAGTCAATAATAACAAAGTATAAGCCCCCCACTGGCACAAAATAGTAATAATAATCTCGAAATACTGACTCCATAGTTATTTTTCCTAACTCATAGCATGTTTTACTTATTATTAACTACCCAGCTCAATTTGAAAGAACTTAAGTGATAACCTACTTCAAAGAGACAAAATTCTGGCCTAAAGTGCTTTAACACGAAGCCTTCTCCTTATGAAAAGACTTAGAATCAACTACAATATTCAAATATAGTAATCTACATATTAAAATAAAGCTAATGATACCCATATTACCCATACTTAGGCCAAGTCTAATGAAAGTGGTAAAACTGAAATTTTATTTAAAAACACATTCCCTAATGTTATTGGAGTCTAATAGAGGAAACAAACTTTCTCTTTCATGATCACGGTGGATCGGTTGCATTCACGAAGGGTAAGCCAATCTTAGTTCGCGTTTCCAACAACATCCCTGTGATCGCGAAAAAGGGACCCTTGGCAGTACTAATGGCAATGAAACTTAATTTTCTTGTCATTTAATTCAATTACAAATCCACTAAATCCTAAAATACTTAGAGAATTATGGGCTTGATCATTGGGTTTTCGGGGTGAGTTGGAGAGTTCATTGGGATTATTTCATCATCGAAAGTTTCATAAGTTCCCTTTGATTTCTTGATTAATTCTCTACTTTAAACCTAAATCCCTAGATACTTTGTGGGGTGATTTGAGGGAGTATTTGTAATCGGATTTCACCAAGAAAATTTTTGAATAAATGATCCTTGAGCATAGAGGGACATTTTGACAACTTCAAAGTGGTTTTGCAAGTGGGTCCCACATGGAATTTTAGCATGATTTAGACCCAAAGCATCTATATAAAATACGGGTATTGTTATTCTCTATTAATGTGAATATTATTATTTTGATAGTGTGGCATCATGTGGAGGCTTCTCAAAAGGGAAAAGCTTAGATTAAGTGAACTTTCTTGAACTTCGTCGGTCTCCAGGTAGGCTAGACTTACATTCCTCATAGATTGAGATTTATTATGATATTAGTATAGTATTATGCTAGTTTTGGTTAAAACTTATGGTTTGATTGCATGTTTAGTGAAATTTGAAATATTTAGTCAGTTGGAAAGTCGTTTTAGGTAGAATTGACTCATTCCTTCTTTCCTTGAGTTAAATTATCGACATAGGACTTATCTTGACTTATTTAATACCTTGTAGTCAAACTTGAAAGCCTTAGTCTAATTTTGGAAAGAAATTGTCTTAGTATGGACTTTCTAGGTTAGTAGTGACCTCGTTGGCCCTCTTTTGGGTAAAATATCCTAATTAGCTTTTTGTAGACCTAGGGTTGTTTTTCATCGACTTATAAATATTTTTGAGCCATAGAATGATTTACATATCTTTACCGCTCTTGACTAGACTTGTTACCTCGCATCTACCTTAAAGACTAGTAAGAGTCTGATATTTACTATTTACATAAGTTATAACATTCTCAATTCGAGTTTGGTATATATGATAATAGTATCCAATTTGAGTCCAGCATTTACTATTCACTTATGATGTTAAGGATTTAGTTCAAGTTTGATGTTTATGGTACGATAAGAGTTCGTAGATATAGTTTTGGTTGTTAGTTATTTTATAATTATTATAGTTGTCAATGATTCTCCCTTGATTCTATCCATCGGCTCATGGGGGCTCGGTTGGGTTGTTTTCTCTTATTTGTGCCTTCTGGGATTATGGAGGCCTAGTTAGGCTATAGTTAGTTTGTATTTCTTCAACTTTATTTATCTCGTTATTTATTATCTATCAGCCTGAGCATTATTTCATATCTGCCCCCATTATCCCTGACTTTAGTCTACATTCTCGCAACTTATTGTGCCTTTATTATGATTTAGCTCAGTCGATCGATGATGCCTACTGAGTACCTATTATTTTGGTACTCATACTACACTTCTGTATTTTTTCTGATGCAGACCCAAGTACCATCCACCGCCACTGACGTTCTATCCATCTTATTCTCAAGGTTCAAAGATAGGGTACACTTTTAGAGCCGGAGATGATTCTCTCTCCTACATTACTTTTGGACAGTCTTTAGTTATCGGGACTACCTACATATTGGATACTATAGTATTCTTATTCTTTTGAATTTGGTAGCTCTTGCACTGACCTAACAAGGTTGTGGGATATATATTGTGCTTACGTTTTATCGCTTACAACAATCCCATTGTATGCTTAATTTTGATATTTATTATACCTTCTACCAATTATCTCATTACTCATCGTTTTGAGCTACGATTTGACTTACCTACTATTGAATTAAAGTAGATGACATCATGACTCGCGAAATCGAATCGTGACAAATATAATATAATATACTATATATAATATAATGTAATATATATAATATCTTCAAATCTTGTTTCCTAAAAATTGTCAAGCAATAGAATACAAAGTACTCGAAAAAATAGTAAAAAGAAACTCAAAGGAGTAATAAGATGATTAATTTGAAGTAGATGTTTATCAATCTCCATCAACGATTTCAAAAGTTTGACGAAGCCAATATGTATAGAATTTTGTTGCTTGTACTTGTCAAATTATAATATAGTTTAAGATATCATCCCATAGAAATTGGAATCACTTAGGCTACAAATTTGTATTATCTTATTTACTATTTGAGAGAAGTAAATCGATGAAAGGTGAGTTTTGAATAATAAATTAATTAAGATTAAAAAAAATGACTTTTATAGATTTATAATTAAAAAGAGTTGGGAATCATTGAATTCCCTTGATAATATTGTTACAATAAATTTTCATTCTCCACATATATTTTATAAAGAATAATTGCTTATTGCTAATCCTATTTTTTACTTACAAGAAAATAAATAATTAATTAACACTGTGAGATTATGTCAATTAATTGATTTAAGATTAGTGAAAACTAAATTAAAATATTTCTCTTGCCTAAATTATGCTAAAAGGTGTAAAGATCACTTGCGATTAGTTTTTAAATCAATAAACTTATTTGAGTCACTCCCTCCATGAGAAATAGAACTGAAGAAATAAGATAAAGACTCCTTAAATCAATAACTTATTTGAGTCCCTCTGTGAGAATTTGAACTGAAAAAAATAAGATAAAGATTTGTTAAACCTATAAACTTATTTGAGTTAATCCCTCTATGAGAATTAGGATTACAAGAAATAAGATATGGATCGTTAAAATCAATAAGCTTGTTTGAATCAATCCTTTAGTGAGAATTAGAACTAAGAGAAGCAAGATTAAATATTTTAAATAATAAATAACTAAAAATTACGCTCATCCTATTATTTGATTCATTAGTTATTATATATTAATTTTACTCCGTGAGAATTATAAATTTAATATAAAATACTTAGAGAAAAAAAATAGACAGGTATGACAATAATAATTAAATATAAATTATTATTCCAGAACAATATAAAGATGTAAATAAAATTTTTAGGAGAAACATGTACTAAAAGTCATTCATATATATATATATATATATATATATATATATACTAGTTTAGGGTATGCTCCTCGCGCGTATATCCCATTTTAATGAGTTTAACTCTATAAAATCACTTCAATATTATAAAAGGAGGTATGTCTTGATTAATAGATAAATTGATTATTTTATTAAATACAAAAAAACACTTACATGAAAAAATTATATATCCATACAAACTCATATAAAAGTATTCAAACCCACTTAAAACTAAATTAAGAAAAACTACAAAGACAATAGAACCAAAAAGAAAAAGTTTAAATAACTTCTTGATATGACATTATGTTGTTAGAAATGCTAGAAGACAATAAATTAATATTTTTACATTTATAAGGTAAACTAATATGCCATGGAAGGGATTACCTAAAGTATTCCTATTAGACATTTTCAATTTTTGAAAATTATTTTTTTCCTTATTCTCACGCATTTCTTAGGTAATAAATAAAAATGAAAAAATAGTGTACTTGAATAGGACGAAGGCCAAACCTGAAGTCAAGCATGATGTAGCACCACCATAGATTTCATAACTATTCTTCTCCTTAAATTTCTTCGCTATTTTTATAGCAAGATTGCTCTGACCAACTGATACACTAAGCATACCATATCCCTTCCCTAGTCCAGCCACAGGCCACAATGAACTTTCTTTAGGTATTTCAAATTGCATTCTTCTATTAAGTAGTTGTCGCATGTACGTGATAGCATATATCTTTCGTTGTTATATAATAAAATGCTTTAATATGTTTCTGTTGGAATTGAGGCTAAAGTCAAATTGAAAAGAATAAGCGTAAGTAACGTTCATTCACAACCTAATGACTCAAACTTTCCGTAATCAATCCAACTAAAAGTTAAATGAAAGGAATTTAACTCTTACATTAAAATTAATTCGATTATGTTACTTACAAGAATAAAAGATGATCATAATGACTGGAAGAAGAGAATTAAAATCAAAATAAATAAATAAAAAGAGTATACCTGGATCATCAATAGGAACCTGGATCATCAATAGGATCATAACGGATCATAGCAAAAACAACAGATAGTAAGAGCAGATAAATTACAACAAAATAATACATTAATTGAGGTATTAGAATAATACGATTAAATCTAATCCTTACACAAAAATGTCATAAAGCACAATCAAACGTTCATCTGCCACCTACAAACTACAAAAAAATAATCTGATAATAGATATATCAGAACGATGCAATTAAACCTAACCTTTAGGCAAAAATTCCTTAAAAAAATTATGATTTGTGATCCCTTGTAGAAATTGTCGTGCTATTGAAACAATTCCATCTAAAAAACCACAAGAACTAAGATGACCAAACACAACATAGTGTCCACGCGACACTTAATTTGTGTTTGGAAAGACTATATATTTATTTAAATGTAATTTTAAAATTGAGAAAATAACTCAGAAGGTTTGTTGGAACTTGGAAGACATATTAGGTAACAGGTTTGGATTTTGGAATCAAATAGGCAAATCACGTACCAATGTTTATGCAGAATACACCACCAATGTTCATGAATGGGTATGAAGGTTGAAGTTTGGCTTGTCATCACAAGTGCATTCACTCGCGTTAAACGATTGTAATTATGCTTTGGCATAGGTTTTTTTTCTTTTCCATCTACTATTTTAATGAGTTGATACACTTTCTCATAATTTTGTTGAGAGAAAAAGAGAGACAATCCACAAGTAAGGAAAGAAATGTTTCTTCAAAACACAAGGTTTAATATGTATAAACGGTGAAGGAGAAAAAAAAGAGGTAACAGCAAAGTCGAGACTAAATATAAAAGTATGTGTTGGCCTCAGAGGCGGATCCAGAATTTGGAGTCTCAGGGTGCCAAGTAGACTTATCGATTCAATCACTCGAAGACTCCACATCCTGAGTTCTTCTCCACGGGCAGAACTAACTTATGACCAAAGTGTTCATCTTAACCCTCTTCATCAGAATACTGTAATATTTATATATAGTTAACATTATTTTTTACGATATATAGTAGCTATTGAACCCCCTTCGACTAGTTCGTGTGTTTTTTTTCGTTCGATTTTAAATTTTCCTAATAAAAATTGTCGCCCCGCTGTTGTCTTTCAACAGAGAGTGACTAAAAGAAGGAATGCTTAAGCTTTTAACCTATTTATTTTTCTAAAAAACAGTAAACAAATGTGACTTTTGCAATTTAGCCTCAATTTTGTGTACAAAGTTTTAGTATAATTACTAAGAATTAAAATTTATTATATATTCAAAATTTACAATTTGGTATTTTAAAATAGAGTTAGAACTCATACATTGAAAATAGAATTAATCTCTTTTCAAAAATAAAATAAAATAAAATAAAATAGCAAGCTTAGTAACATATAAAGAACCAAATCCACTCCCTTCTTCTTCCTAAATTTGCTATTTCAATCAAAAATAAATGAATTAATATAAGTCAACAACAATTAAAAGCATCTGCAGTAAAGAGGAAGAGAAAAAAAATTCAATTATAAGATCGGGTTATTATCATAGATCAACTTAAATCTGATAAGATCAATCTATATACTTTACACAAAATTTAAATCTTATTTATTTTGAAAGGACAAATCAATGAATTTTAACAACTCCCTCTCATAATTACGTAACATGAACATATCAAACAACGGGGGTTCTAATTATACCTAGGTTAAGTATTACTTACATTGGACATATCAAACAACCGGTTCTAATTATAACCAAGTTAACCAATAAGAAGTTTTAAATAAGTATAATAAAAATTTTAAATAAATATAATTTTGACTTCACTGGTAAAATGCAATTGATACAATTGATACAATTGACTTCACTCGATACAATTGATTGAATTAAATTAAACTAAACAAAAAAAAGGTTTGCAAGATAGAGTTGCATACAATTGATTTAATTAAACTAAATCAAAACATGTTGTTGGCAGTAGGGTTCGAACCTGCAAACCCTCCGGGGAGAATATATGCCCCTTTGACACTGGAGCAACATAGCACTTTGGTTCCCTTGGTGACACATTTATTAAATATTTATATTCATATATATATACATACCTACACATATAGAAAGTTTACGTCGAAGCTTGCGGGTGGCGTGGCACCCTCAAGCTCCTTAATAGATCCGCCCCTGGTTGACCTTCACCATAACAAGGACGGGTGATGTTTACATCGTTTAAAATTGTATTTCCTATATACAAAAAACTTTCACGATTTAATAAAAGTAAATAAAGGAAGGAGATAACCTAAGAGAAAATCGTGTTGCAAAGCGTAGGCATTTTTGATTTGGAGTTGCTGCTTTATTTTTTACCTAATTTATAGTTTAGAAGTAGGGTAATTAGGTTTATAGGGTATTAGAACTTTCGGTAGAAGTAGGGAATTAGGTTTATAAATAAAATGTATATTATTTGATTTAAATTTTTTAATTTGAGGAAAAAGACAATTTTGTATAAAGTGAAGACTCTTAATAAAGGGTAAAAAGTTCAAACGACATTATTAAGGACCTTCACACTTTTAATATAACTAGTTTAATTACACGTGTAATCTTTGATTATTTAAAATTAGACGATTTTGTCTATTGCTCGGAGATTTCTTACACTTTAATATAATAATGTACACATAATATAAACCACCAAAAATTTTAAGTGGTTAATCGATCGTCACTTTTGCGTTTGTCATGTAGTACCTCTTTTTCTTGCTGCTAGAGGTTAAGAGAGACGCATCGATTTAAACCATATTTGTAGTACAATTATTTTTTTTTTCTATATTTAAAATCTTTCCTTATTTTTAAAGTTAAATCTTTAGAAAATCTTTGATTACTTACTTAAAACTTTTAAAAATTTGATATTTCTTATATTTTTCTTTGTCTAAAGAAGAGACTTTTAATTAAGGGAAAAATATTTAATCGAGGAAGAGCGTTACTTATTAATAGGTCCAACAAAGAATACAAATTAAATCAATTAAGAACATAAATTCAACTAATAACACAAATTAGATCTGTTAACAATATAAGCTAAATTTCTGGCATAACAATTGATATTGTGTTTAAGTCATTAATAAGCAAGCAACAATCAATAATACAAAAAAAAAATTTTTTTTTTATAACAAATAAGCTAAAGCGAATTGACAAAGAGAATCTGGAGAAGCAACAAAATTGAGAGAAATTATCACTGGAAGAAAAGTATGGTGAGGATGAAAAAAAAAATGAAATTTGCATGGCTTTTATAGAAATTTGCAAACGGTACATTAAAGCCTATTTTATATGGGATAGAAATTTTTGTTTGTAGATTTTTGAGGTTTTCTTGACCATATTTTTCATGAAAAACGTTATGCTAAAATCTTTGAAAGATGAAAAAAGTTTTTGGGTTTTTTTTTAGACAAAAGGCGTTGGGAGAAGGCTTTTCTTAAATAATAATAATAATAATAATAATAGTAATAATAATAATAATTATTATTATTATTATTATTATTATTATTATATTATATATTTTTTTGGTTTGACTTTGTTGGTGTTTTTATTTATTTAGATTTGTTTTATTATTATATTATTTTTGGGGGATTTACGTTGGAGTGATTTTTTTTAAAATTATTATTACTATTTTCTTGGTTATGGTTAGTGTTTTTAGATGGTGGAAAGGAATTATATTTTTGTGAGGAAAGATTTTATTTTTTTGGTAATATAGTTAATATTTAATATTGTTAAAATAATTGAAAAAAGTGAAAAGAAAATTTTGTCTAAAGTGAAGTATTTTAATAAAGGGCAAAAAGTTAAAACAACATTTCTAAGACTATTCACACTTTAATATATTATAGATTATAGATATAGATATAGATATAGATATAGATATAGATATAGTTATAGATAGAGATATATATAAATTCTCCTAAGAAAGTCGCCATGTATCGATACATTATTTCTGCGTCTTGTTCTTGATTAGTCTGTATATAATCTACTATTACTATACTTTTACATATGTCTATTACTGAGTTTCATAACTGTGGGCCATGTATTGCTATGTTTAAAATCTTTCTTTTATTTTCCCTTTCTTGGAGTCTAATAGGTTTTTCTATTGACATTCTTGATTGTTGATTTTTTAGAAAATCAAAATTTTGTTCTAACCTTTCTAAAAGTTTCTTTTGTTTATTTTGTAGATCTTCAAGAATTTCTAAAGTCTTTAATATTTCAATATTGTCCTTTTGAATAATTTCTTCTAGATTTATTACTAAATCTGTAATAATATTAAGTTGTTGGTCTTCTCCATGTAACACATGTTCTCCGTAATTAAAGTTGCACTTAATAACTGAATTGTTAACATCCAAATATTAATGGGTTGTTATTTCTGATCGAAAAGAATGATACCATTGATAACGAGTGCCGAAAAAAAATCGCTTTCTTAAGGCTTCAAACTACTAGTCACTAAGACTACTTAGTGGGATCCCTCATTCACATTTTTTTTTCCACCAAGAACGTTTTCTAAAACTCTTTGACCCCCGAATTTGGAGTATCCTACTTTCACGCAATTCACAGGGTTCAATAAATCTTCTATATTTTTTTTTATTGTATCTTTAAATCTAAGTAGTCTAATTACTTTAAAGTATCTATTATGTTTTACTATTTTAATCTTTTTATTTCTTGATTTTAGATGATTTATAAGTTTAGCTTCCAGGCTTGAAATTCTAGTTATTATTTTATTTAATTTTTTTAAATCTTGTTTTTCTAAATTTAGCTTAATATATTCTGGGTATAGCTTGTCTAACTTAATCTTTACTTTTTGGTATTTGTTCACAGATTAAGCAAGACATATATATCTATTTTTTCTTTCTTTCTTTTTTAGCCTTATGCTTTTTGTATAGTATTTAATTTGAGATCCTACTATTGATATTCTGGTTTCTATGTATTTTATATCTTATTGTATTACTCTAATTTGATCTATGTTTAATTCTGGAGGGGTTAAAAGTATGTCTTTATACAATTGTCTTTTTTTTTTTTTTATTAAAGAATAATTTAAATTTAAATATAGCTTTTTTGTTTTCTTAAGATACCAATAATATTCCTCATTTATTATTATTTTTTTTTTGTATGATTTAGGTCTGCGTTTATTCCTCCTTATACCCTTATAAACTAAATACATAAATACTTCTATTTATTAGTCCTAGATTCACTGGACTTTGATACCAAAATAGACAAGAAAATACAAATTCTAAACAATAAAGAAAGAAATATCATAGAAAATCCTAAAATAAATAATTTTGCAAAAGAGTTACAAGGATTAAGATATTAAACAAATAAAGAAACTGACTCTCTCATGAATGACCCATTTTATCAGATAATTTTTAAAAAGATAGAACAAATTCAATCAAACCTAAAAGGATTGTCTGGTTATCAATCACCAGGAAAAAAAGATTCATTAATGTTAAACTAAAAAATACAATAATACTTTTATTATTAAAAATTAATAATTTTTTTTTTTAAAAAACTGATTAAAGAAAAAATACAACTAGAAAAGCAAGTTAGCCAAGATAGAAATATAGACAAATTAATCGAACAACTAAAAAAGATAAAAATAACTCCTAAAAAAAGATAAAGATTACTAAAAATAAAAGCAGCCATGGACCTTTTTTCCAGATATGTCTGGAACAATCACAGATAGGACAAGGACAAGTTTCTCTCCAAACAAATTAGGAAATAATATGTTAACCAGAATAATGAATGCGTCAAGAACAACCTCAAGACAACAATTAGAAGAAATAATAAACAAACAAAGATATACAGATCTTCCAACAAAACAGGCTAAAACTATTGAATCCCAAGGTATTATATAATATTGGAACTTTTTTAGCACAATCCCAACTATATAGGCATTATGGAGAAGAATAAATGTGTGTTATAGATAATAAGAGTAACAATATGAATTTAATAAGCTGAGAGTCTTTAAAACAATTAAAAAATCTAATATGAATCTTATGCACATGGAACTAATAATAATAGAACTAAAAGGATTAACTCAAAAAAATCAAGAAGATAAGGTATTAATTACTATATATGATGATAGAAGGTCACAGGACAACAATTTTATCAGTTTCTATTTTCATAAACTTTTGAATGACGAGGGAGACAGAGGTTTCATGTTGGGAGACTTAGGAAAATCCGAGGAGTGTCGCGACTATGTTTATTGTAGGCATATCAAGGTTGAGGAGGTCAAGGGGGATATTCGCAGGATGTGTCGGGGTAAGACTATGGGGCTAGACGAGATTTTAGTGAATTTTTAAATGAACACTGGAGGGGCAGGTTTAGAGTGGTTGACAAGGTTATTTAACATTATTTTTAGGGCGACAAAGATGCCTGAATCGTGGAGGTGGGGTACGATGATTTCTTTATATAAGAACAAAGGAGACATCCAGAGTTCCAACAACTATAGAGGTATTAAGTTGTTTAGTCATACTATGAAGGTTTGAGAAAGGATGGTAGAGTTGAGGCTGAGAAGGAGAGTGACTGTCTCAGAGAATTAGTTTGGTTTCATGCTAGGTCGCTTGACTACTGAGGCCATTCACCTCGTGAGGAGATTAGTGGATTAGTTTCAGGAGAGGAAGAAGGACTTGTACATAGTGTTTATTGATCTTGAGAAGACATATGACAGATTTGCTAGAGAGATTCTGTAGAGGTGCTTGGAGGCTAGAGGGGTGCATGTGGCGTATACTAGGTCGATTCAGGACATGTATGATGGTGCGAAGACTCGAGGGCGGTAGGTGGAGATTCAGAGCACTTTTCAATTTTGATAGGGTTGCATTAGGAATCAACTTTAGCCCTTTTTTATTTGCTTTGGTGATGGATATTTTGACGTGACATATCAAAGAGGAGGTGCCTTGGTGTATGTTATATGTGGATGATGTGGTACTGGTTGATAAGATATGGGAAGGATTTAATGATAAGTTAGAGATTTGGAGACAGACCCTTGAGTCTAAAGAATTTCAGTTAAGTAGGACCAAGATGAAGTACTTGGAATGTAAGTGTAGTGAGGTATCACAGGAGGCTGACGTGGTTGTGCAGATGGACTCCCAGACCATTCAGAAGAGGGAGATTTTCAAGTATCTAGGGTCTATGATTCAGAGCAATAGTGAGATTAACGAAGATATCACGCATCGTATTGGGGCGGGGTGGTTGAAATGGAGGCTTGCTTTGGGAGTTTTATGTGATAAGAAGGTGCCCCTGAATCTTAAAGAAAATTTTTACAGAGTGGCAGTCCGACTGACTATGTTGTATGGAGCGGAGTGTTGGCCAGTTAAGAACTCCCACATCTATAAGTTAAAGGTAGTGGAGAGGAAGATGTTGCGATGGATGTGTGTCCATATCAAGAATGATAGGATAAGGAATGAGATTATTCAAGAGAAGGTGAGAGTGGCCTCAGTGGAGAAAAAAATGCGAGAAAAAAGGTTACGTTGGTTTAGGCATGAGATAAGGAGGGGCTCGGATGCTTCAGTACAGAGGTGTGACACACTAGCTATGGATGGTTTTAGGTGGAGTAAGTGAGGCCGAAGAAATATTGAGAGGAGGTGATTAGGCATAATATGGAGCAGTTACAGCTTATGGAGGACATGACCCTTGATAGAAAAGTGTGAAGAATATGGATTAGGGTAGAGGGTTAGGGGTGAGAGTGCGTCGGTAAAAATAGAGGAGCATTCTTTATTTGTGTAAGCAGTTTCTTGTGTGTGGTGTTGAGTGTTGTCTATATTTTCGGTTAGATAGTTTTTAGTATTATCTTGTGGTTGTAGTATTATCTTATGGCTAGTGGTGTTAGTTTATTTTGCTGATTGTACTAGTTTATATGCATTTATGTTTTGTGTCTGTTATACTGCTATCGGTCCTAAGTCGGGAGTCTATCGAAAATAGCCTCTCTACTTCATCTGATGTAGTGGTATGGTCTGCGTATACTCTACCCTCTCTAGACCTCATGATGTGGGAATACGCTGAGTATGTTGTTGTTGTTGTTGTTGTTGATGATGATGATGATAGAAGGTCTGATTCAAAAAAAAATTATAATAGGACTAACAGAGGTAAATATGTCTAGTAATGGAGGAATTTTTTAATATAGCCTTGATTACATGGTAAATTCTTCCGAATTTGAATAATACATAAAAATAGATACTCAGACAAAAGGATTACAAGAAATGAATAGAGGCAATAACCTATTAATATGTTTTGTTTTGTAGAAAAAATTGTTACCAATAGTAACACCAAGTTTAAACTTAAAGTTGAAGATGCAGTAAGTCTAATAGGAAATAAAGGTATAAAATTAATGAAACCTTTTAAAAATAAACTCGAAAGAATATGTTGGATTGGAATGAAATTTTCTTTTTTTTTTTTTTTTTGTAAAAAGGAGACATAAAAATCAAATGAGCACTTAATGTATACAAATAATAAATAACAAAATTCTGTTAGATTTACAGATTATAAATATATAGATAAAAAAGAAATTGATGATAATACCGAATATATGAATATAGAGATAATATCAGAATTAGAATTCAAAGTAGATAAGTTATAATAAAGCAGAAACTAGGTATAAGATAAATAATGCTCAAACATATAAATGTGAAGGCTGTAAAATTGAAAATTAGATTTTACAAAAATTAAAAAACAATCTAAAAAATATGAATTAAGAACAGATAATTGTGAATATAGAAATAAAAATTAGTTAATAGATGAAATACAACAAGATAGTGATCAAGAAATAATCTTTAGCATAGATGAAATAGAAATATAAAAGAATTAATGAAAAGTGCCTCAAGTAATTCAAGTTCTTTTCAAAAAACAACTTTGATGCAAATAGTACCAATAAGTATAGAAAACTTACCAAGGCATAGAGTATATAGGATAAATCCTGAAGAATAGATAGAAAATATAAAATTCAAGGAAAGAAGAATGTCAATAGAAGAGCCTATTAGACTCCAAAAAGAGAAAAATAAAGGAAAAACTTTAAACATAGCCGCACATAACTCCCAGTTATGAAACTCAGAAATAGACATATAAAAAGGTAACATTACAAAAGAATTTTCTGATAAACCTAGAACAGTTAAGTATAAGTAGTTGGTTTAGGATAAAAGAATTTTTAAATAATTATTTTTATTACTGTACTGTCAGTAAAAATGCTTTTGATCAAAGTTTAGGAAAGAAACTTTTTAATAAACTGTTAGGAACTTTGGAAAGAGAAATATAAGAAATGTGATATAAAAGGAAAGGAGTAATACAAAATTCAAATGCAAAATGAGCGATAGAATAAAAAATACAACATGTTATGAAAGTGTTGCAAGAAAAATATACAAATATACTAATACACAAAAAAAATAGCTAAAACAAAATGAAATAATTTTTTGTAGAAGTATATATTCTACGCAAAATTATGATCAAGACTATCAACAGAAGAAAAATTATAAAAAATTCAAAAAAGAATATTATCCTACAAAAAGGTATTACCTAAGAAAATAGTCAGCAAGAAATCATAATTAAATAAACATAGACATGTAAGAAAATATAACAATAATAAAAATTATAAGATTGTTTTACATGCAGAAGTATAAATCATTTAGCAAATATTTTCCCAAAAAGGAATAATAGTAGAACAAAAAATGCTCTATAGATGACTTTTAAGAGACCCTAATTAATGTAAATGAATATATGTCAGATAATGAGAATATATACTCTATCATAAGTATAGACGCAATCGAAGAACCTAAACAAAACTCTTCAAATTCCGAAGGAGAAGAGTTAATAAATGAAATAGGATTAGAAAAGCTAGACTTAACAGTATTAGACGATCATGATTTGGTTAACATTATACAAAATCGTGAGCATGAGTTTGATAAAGGCAAAAGATTAAATAGTAACCAATGCTACATATATCGATGGTACCCAAGCAAAAATATAAGGATAAAATGTAAAAATTGTTAAATAGAAGGATGTATGCTCTGCATAGAAAAACTTTAGAACTAGAAATGAAAGATTACAATCAAGATAATTAAGAAAATACCTATAAATCACCTCTAAATGACAAGAATAAAGAATGGATAGGCTAGAAACAAGAATAGATAAAATAGAAAAATGAAAGAAAAAGTTACAGCAGAAGAAGAGCTAATGAATATCTCTTTGAAGGTTACTATGTAACGAACACAAAAAAATTAGTACTATTAAAATTCTAGCCAAGATAAAAATTCAAGATTATGAATAGAAGCTTTAGCTTTAGATACTTAGGGATGTACAAGAAGTATAATAAATAAAAAGATTCTATTGTCGAATTTAATAAAAGAATTATCCAAATCACAAATATCCATGCAGATGGATGGTTCCTTTAACATATATAGACACTATATAAGTAAAGAAATGATAAGATTTATTAATACTTGCAATCAACACCATACATAGTTAGGAAAACTTATGAAGAGATCACTTCTACCACCATTGGATTATTATTTTTTGTTCTGTGTATGTTTTGATGATGATCCAAAGTTGCTTATTTGTCATCACTAATAGAGTATAATAGAGTCTGATGTAATGACTGATTTAATAATTTTCATTTTCATTAATTTATGGTTGATTGTTGGAAAATTCTTAAAATCTTGACAAATTATATTTTTCTCATATAAGATTAACATATGGACTATCATTATTTCATAATATTATAATAATACTTGGGGTGATTGGAGTTGATTTTGGGTGAAAATTGCATATGATAGGAGAAAGTTTGTTAGTAGGGAGAATTTAATTCTAGAAATTAACCTATACTTGTTCTTTTCTACAATGTGTATGTTTTGATGATGATCCAAAGTAGCATATTTGTCACTAGTAAAGTATAGAAGCTGATGTAATGACTATAATTTTATAAACTCTCATATAAGCTCGATAAATTATGGATAAAAGAATTAAATATTAGAATAGATTTTGTATTAGGATTAGACTTTTCATTAAAAAATAATGAAAGTTGTCTTCTCATTGGGGATGGGGTTATGCTATTTAGAAATATTACTCAAATTTCAATAACAATAATATCTATCCCGACTAAATTTTGATATCTTAAAAATAATTCAGATGAACTAAACACTAACTTTTCAATAAAATGTGCTAAAGGCGAAAATTGTAAATGCAAAGCTAATCTTAAAAATAATTCAGACAAATTAGACACTAACATTTCATTAAATTGTGTTTAAGAGTAAATATTGTAAATGCAAAGCTAGTGAAAAAATGTTGATACGTGAAGAAATACAAAAAATGTTAAATATAAATGAATTAAGAAAATACACTTTAATAGATATAAATACGAAATTATACAGCTTTAAGAAAGATATACAATAAGTAGGAATCATAATTAGTAAAATGAAACTATGTAAGAACCATATTAATTTTCTTGAAGTAGTCATCGGAGATGGAAGAATATAATAACAACCTCACATAGCAAAGAAAGTTTTAAAAATATCGGATGAATTAGATAAAACAAAAGATCTACAAAGATTTTTTGGGCTATTAAATTTTGAAAGAATTTTTTTTAAAAATTTAAAAAAAGTAGTAGGCCCACTATACTCTAAAATAGGATCTACAGGACAAATTTTTTTTAATAAAGAAGATATAAAGTAAGTACAAAACTTAAAAGCATGGTAAAAGAGATTCCAGATTTAGCTATGCCATTAGAAACAGACAATTTAATAGTTGAAACAGATGAAAGTTTAGAAGGTTGGAGAGTTGTTCTAAAAGCAAAAAATAATGAATATAGTGATAAAAAAGGAAAGAATTTGTGCCTACCAAAATGATAAATATAACAAAAAAATATGAGTAGTACAGATGCAGAAATACTAGCTGTAATTTATGATTTAAATAGCTCCCGGCTTCACATATTAAACAAATAAAAACTACTAGTTAAAATAGACTGTAAAGCAATAGTAAAGTTTTATATGTAAATAAATGAAAAGAATAGTAGTAAAAGAAGATGGTCAAATATTTTAGATGCTACTTCGATTTACAATATTACATTAAAACATCTTAAAGAAAAAGATAATAATATAGCAGATCAACTTAGTAGATTTATTATAAAGTAAAAATAACTTATTTTATTTTAGTATGAGTGCAGGAAAAGAAAAAGAAAAGGTTAATGTCTCGCTTTTCTGAGACAATTATGCTAAAGACATGTATTTACAGACTTTGCTGAGTAATACTCAATTCAGACCACAGATGATGGTTGAGAATAAAAAATTTGAAAGATTATGATTTGTTAAGCAAAATCTAGTATGCTACCGACCATCTAACATGAGTTTTAAATTAAAAGTTGATACAAAACTAGACAAGCAATAAAAATGCTTAATAGACAATTCATGGATATCATATAATAAGACACCCAACGATAATATTTATTTTATTATGATATTAAATGCTTTAATGTATTATTTCACAGACAGAAATCAAAACAAAAGATTTAAGTTTTACACTATTATAAAATGACAAATCCCATAAATTTTTCAAATATGAGTATAAGTAGTGGATTCCATAAAGAATCATTCTCCACCTCTCTTTAAAGGGTTCAATGATTTAACCGATGTCTTAGATTATGCCAGGAGAAATTTAGGACCTAATTATTATATTATCCTTGTACTTAGATAAAATACTAAAGATATACCACAATACAACATTCAGAATAACACAAATAAAATAATTTTTGTGATCATTGTTCAACAATGACCGAAGCCTCAAAAGACTAAATCAAACAAACAAAAGCCTCAGACAAGAAAAAAATGATAGAGCATATCAGAACTTTATAAGAAAGAATAAGAGTTCTCCACTTCAAACTATGTCAAAATCTAGTTGAGGTAAACAATCCAAACATACAGCTCCCACAAACCCTAAAAAAGAGTTCTCCATGTCTATCAAAAACGAATAAGAAAGGTGTGTATTCCCCAATGAATGCAATGCAATCTACTATATCAGATAGATATACAACTAATTCAGTTCAAACGGTAACTAATGAAGACTCATCAAATCCATTTATGGCTGACACTTTGTCCAAAAGTGTAAGAATACTTTTAGACAGTTTTCATAAAAAAATCCTGCAGAAGGAACATCCAAACAAGGTCAAAATAAAAAGGGTCTTTGTTTAAGAAGAAGAAAATAATAAAAATAAAATAGAAAAAATATTAAATAATGTTGTTAAAACATTTCTTAACGAAAAAATAAAATAAGGAATTTTAAAAAATTTGAAATCAGAGCAAGCACAAAAGATGCTAGAATCTTCAGAAAGCGAAGAATATAATTAGACAATAGAGCAATTTGCTCAAGATCCAAATGAAGATGATGACTCAAGAATGAGCTTTGAATGAATGACAATTATTTATGCATGATTTGAAGAAGCTGTAGCTAGTGTTTGCTTCATTGAACTTCATGATATAGTTGTGTCTCTATATATAAACAAATAGCGTATTTGAGATCGAGCTTTATATATATCATACAAATGTATTGCATTTGCATAGCCAATCATTTCTAACTTTAATTCATTAGAATAAAATAATCTCAAGTCAATGATTTTTCAAAGATATATGAATACATATTTGACACTATTCTAATGTCTTTTTGTTGGGAAAGAGCTGAATCTTGTGAATAAATGTATTATAAAATAAATATTAGATCAACTATTATATGCAAGATATATTAGTGCCCTAATTGCATTAAGATATGGAGTTCCATTGTAATGACCCTTCAGATCATATTTTATATTTCCATTTATTTTTACCGATAGAGCTTCTCTATAGCTACCCCAAGTCATTTATGACTTACTGAGCTGACAGTTCAGTTACCGGGTAGTTCATTTGGTTTTTAGAGTCAATTCCTTGTTTTAAAGTCTTTGCTGGTTCCAAATGGCCACCGAACAAAAAATTTACAAAAATAACCTCATATGTAAATTCTGACTATGCTAACAACTCTAAAATATTGATTTTAGGCTAGGTGAATACTTGATTTGGGTTCCGAGACACCCGAGCTCATTTTTACCTATTGGTTAAAAAGTTAAAAAAATAAAATATAGTTGTGAAATCCACATTTGATTGAAACAACTTTGAATGGAAAATCCAATTATGTTGCTGAGTCCAGAACATCAAATTTGATATAGTTACATGGTTCATTTGTGTGTATGAGATTTCGGATGAATCTTAAGGGCTTGCTGGAAACTTGAAAGATTTTCCAAGTTTTAACTGTCAACTAGTGCAGCTACTATCACAAGCTAAGGGTCATGATCGCGGTACCCTTTGCAGGAAAATTAGTGCGATTGCGGAATAGGTGTTGCGATCGTAACATATTATGCAGTCATTAGAGTAGTGAGATCGCAGGGCATGAGTTGTGATTGTAACTCGCGTGTGCAACCACTAAATACTGCGATTGCAGGTCTGGGTCTGTGATTGAATGTATGAATATTGGGTTAATTTTGTAAACACAATTTTCGTAAGTAGGACCCACATGAGGTTTTAATGTGATTTTGACTTGAAGAAAAATAGTACAATATGGGTATTACTATTCTTCCATTGATGAGTAGAATGTATTTACGATATGTTGGCATCTTGAGGAGACTTCTCAAAAGAGAAAAGTAGTGATTTAACAGATCGTTAAACTTTCTTTGGCATTAAGGTAGGATAGGTTTATTCCTTGTTAGATTAAGCTATTTCATAGTATTCTTATGATATTGTGTTAGATCTGGGATGGGTTTTAGGTGTTGAATTAATGAAATGAAAGACTTGGGTTAGTTGAACCATTTAGACTATTTTGAAATTGTAGAGTTGAACACTTAGCTTATTTCCTTATGCTTTAGGTGAATTAGACTTCATTTCTCATGCTTAGCATGAAAATGGATTAGATCACTCAAGATTAGGTAAAAATGCTTCAGTGACTCATGCTTAGGGTAAGATTGGCGTTATTTTCTTACACGAATGAAGGTTGCCTTAGTTTTCATTGGACTTAGTTAATGTGTTGAGAAGGATCTCTACCTTAGGACTAATTGTGGTTTGTTTAACATCTAAAAGTGGATTTAGATACCTTAAGCCTAGTCCAAGTAAAATTTCCTTAAAATGGAACTCGAGGACTAGAAGTGGACTCTTAACCCTCTTTAGGCTATGAGACATATTAGTTTTTGTAAACCTTTTATGCTTATTAGACTCTTGTAAAGTTGTATTGAGGCAATATAGAGAAATTTTGATACTTGATGGTTATGTTGGTTAATGTGAGGATTGACTCCTATTGATTATGTTATTATTTAAGCTATTGATAATACTCCTTATGATGTTGACTATATATATATATACATATATATATATATATATGGTTCGTATTTGAAAGATAATTATGTTATTAATTATATATCTATATATATACTCGGATTGAGTCCGGAGGGTGATTATGGAACTATTGATTGTAATTACCAGTATGAGTCTGGCTATTAACTATTTATCGGTTCAAGTCCGGCTATTGATTATTTAATGGTTCAAGTTTGGATATTGATTATATATGATGATTAGCTGATAATTGAAAAAGTGATAAGAGGTGGATAGTTGATTAACTATGACTAGTGTATCATGATGATAAGACTGCTATATGATGGCAAAAATATGAAATAATGGTTAAATAACTATGAAGATTAGTTACAATGTTAGATGATTAAATTATTCTATCTTTGATTGTACTTTCCAGGCATATGAGGGTCTGTGATAAGTTATTTACTTTTCCGCACTAATTAACATATGGGAGCTAATTTTGTAGTTATAACTGTATGTGTTGATACTTTATGTTATGTTATTATTTTGATTTATTTACTTATCTATACGCAACAATGTTGGAGCTATTTCAGGTTAGTCTATAGTTTGACTTAGTTATGTTATCTTGTATTTTATCATACGTATATCATGATTTAAATCAGTCAGCCGATGATGCCTATTGAGTACCCATTGTTTTGGTACTCATACTATACTTCTGTACCTTTTTGGCACAGATCAGAGTACTAGTTATTATCGTTGATCGTTGATTATGTTGTGTTAATTTTTTTGGAGATAGGGTGAACTCTTGGATTTAGAATCACTTATTTCCATCCATTTTTTGATATTTTGTGTAACGTCTCGAGACTACACCCTGGTCGTCACACGGTGCTTACAATCTCGAATGCTTACAATCTCGAAGGACTACAAGCTAACCCATGACTAGTACATGCTGTGAGCACTGAATGATAATACTAAAAATATATATGGAAGTTAGGCTGAAAATGCCATAAGGTTCATAAACTGAAAACAAATACTGAATACTGATAATAATACTAAAAATACTGAATATCTATCAAAATTAATCTAGTTTGAAAGCCTCTAACAGTCTGAATATGGAGTTGATGGGACAAGTCCCCAACTAACGTCCACTACTAAACATACTAAATCTGTTGAAATACTAAAATAAAATAATTCCCTCGATGGATGAAGACTCACCATTGAATCTGCCACTGATATCCTGAGTTGCTAAGTACTGTCAGGACCCTGAGCGTCCGAACCAATGATATGAGACATCATAGAACAAAAGAGAGAGTATGTGTCAGTATATGGAATGTACTGGTATGCTAAGTGAGGTAAGGTTGATATACATGGGTTTATATGCATGAGATAATAAATGACTGAATGAATATCATAAAGTAACTGGATGAGAGTACATGCAAAAATGTAACTACTGAACATACTGAACATGCTATACTGTGCATATAGATATACATCGTGTATCTGAGATTATACTAAAATTGAGTGCTAAATTCTGATGGCTGTGTAATTGATGACTAATATCCATGGTTCTATAAGACTGTCTGAGTTTTTTATTGAATTTTAAGACTGAAACTGTAACTGTGGGAGTGTTTATCTAATTGACATACCCTGATATAAACTGAGTTGGGGTCTAACCTGTGACCCTAGTTGGAAGGGCATTAGCACCTTGCCACGGTATAACAAGTTGGGTTAACCCTAATCTGGCAGAAAGACTCAAAATATATATATATATATATATATATATATATATATATATAAATATATAGTTGCGTCAACCCTAGTCTGATAGGAGGACAACTTACCCTACGTTGGCTACAAAGTTCTATAACGTAGGGAATGCTACTAAGGGTCAAACCCTCTGCTGGCAGGAATGCCCCTATCCCTGGGTTCGCTCGATGCTGAATTTTACTCCCAACTAAATCGACACTGAACTAATCACTAGATTGTATTATGCTTGATTGAACTGACACTAATTTTTTTGACTGACTGATCTGGACTGAGTTCACTGAGTGCTGTTACCTGACTGAGTACTACTATTCTTGACCTTCATTGGGACTATTCTATAACTACTGCAACTAAGTAAACAACTAGATTTCGGGTAATAAATACCCCCAGGACTCAATAGCATAATAGATAAACTCATATCACAACTTTAACAACACAACAATAGTTTACCATGCATGATTTACTCATATGGACATTTTATCAAACACCTGCAAGGCGTAGCTTAAGCATGGGAGTAGTTTAAACATGTAGTAGTAGCATGATTTCAATACTAAGATCACCAAAGGATCATAATGGACAATTCATTCACTTATACATTTTGTCAAACACTTAGGAGGCATAACCTTGTACTTGGGAATGAACAACATATTAATGCATCATGACTACAATAATCAATTCACAATTCAAGGGTTTTGACACGGGAATTACATCAATCACATATATGCTATCTTATATTCATGAAACTTATAATAAATCTTGAATTGAAACCCATACAACAACACAAACATGAATACAACCCAATTTGCACATGTAAATCAAGAATATGAAAACTTGTAGTATTAAAAAGTTTCTTGAACTTCAAGGGTGGAAGGAAACCCAAGGATGAACACCTAACATACCTTGATTATTGATTTCATGAAGATTTTTGGGGATTTCTTAGAACTCGAACTTGAGCTTGATGAACTAGGGTTTATTTCTTAAGAAGATTTTGAGAAGAATGAATGTATTTTGCTCTTTTAGGGGATTAATTTTGTGTTTTAGCTAAATTGGGTGAGGGAAAAGGACCTAAATTCCCTTGGAAGCTCATAAGTTAATGAGTAAAACTGGCCCAGTGATGCGACAGGCGACGCGTCGTATTGATGGGGTCGACGTAATAACCGACGTTCGCACGATGTGTGCTACGCGATAGCCAATACGATGGATAAAGATTGCATTGGCTTACTATTTTGGCCATCCAAACACGACTCAAACAATGTTCAAAAATTTCGAACCTTTCCCAATATGACCTATTGACATTTCTGATCATGAATTAATTTAAAAATTGACAATCTAAGGCCGAAAAGATTGTAAATGATGTCATTGAAATAACAAGGACAAAAATGAGACTAAGTGTCAACACTTAGCTTAAGTTTTCTACGTTTGGGACCTCTTTTGGCATGCTATATAGGACTGAAATGACTAGGAATTTGCGGGGTATTACAATATCTCCCCGTTAGGAATATTCATCCTCAAATAAGACTGACTGAACTGAGAGGAACTGTACTTACACTAACAATACATAACTGAAGCATGACTGATTTCTGGAGACATGACACATGACTGAACTATTTCATGAATGCATGAATGATATGAGAATGTTATGCAGATGTAACTAAGTATGGAATATAGTAAATCTAAGGAAGGTTGTTACCTTAGGCTGAGTCTGAGTTTGTGGAGAAGAGGTGAGGATCCTTGGTTCGCATGTCTAATTTACTTCCCAAGAGGCTCCCCCAATGGACTGATTCCGCCAAAGAACTTCGACCAAGGAAACTTCTTTGTTCCTTAGTCTGTAAATCTGACGATCAGGGATTTTGTCTGGGACTTCCTCATAAGAGAGACTATTTTGAACATCAATACTCTCTACAGGGACTACAAATCCTAGGTCACCTATGAACTTCTTTAACAAGGAGACATGAAACACTGGGTGCAGTGATGCTAAGTTTGTAGGCAATTCAAGCTCATAAGCTACCTTACAAAAATAACTCAGGATTCTGTAAGGACCAATATATCAGGGACTAAGTCTTTCTTTCTTACCAAACCTCTTCACCCCTTCCATGAGAGAGATTCTGAAATACAAATAATCACTAATCTCAAATTCAAGGTCTTTTCTTCTCACATCTGCATATGATTTATGTCGGCTATGGGTTACCCTAAGCCTCTCTCTAATCAACTGCACTTTTTTTAAAGCATCAAACACCAAGTCAGGCCTCTCTACAGTGGCCTCATCTACCTCAAACCAAATAATGGGAGATCTTCATCTTTTCCTATAAAGAGCCTCAAACGGAGCCATCTGTATACTGGAATGATAACTGTTATTATACAGGAACTCAATCAAAGGTAAGTGATCATCAACTGCCCTTAAAGTTGACTGCACACACTCTCAATATATCTTCTAAAGTCTGAATGGTCCTTTCTGCTTGACTATCTGTCTGAGGGTGAAAAGTTGTACTGAGGTAGACTTGGGTACCAAGATTCTTTTGGAAGGCTTTCCAAAAGTGAGAGGTGAACTACATACCTCTATCTGAAATGATGGACAACGGGACACCGTGTAACCTAACCAGCTCTCTAATATAGATCATGGCATAGTCCTCGGCTGAATAAGAGGTATGAACTTGCAAGAAATGGGCTAATTTGATCATCCTATCCACAATGACCCAAATTGAATCATGTTGTCGATGAGTACGGGGCAAACCTGTCATGAAGTTCATGTTTACTTCCTCCCACTTCCACGTGGGAATTCTAAACTCCTGTATGGAACCACTAGGCTTTTGGTGATCAATCTTCACCACCTGACAAGTAGAGCACTTAGCCATAAACTCTACAGTGTTTATCTTAATCCCACTCCACCAATAGATTCTCACAAATTGCGATACATCTTAGTGGCCCTTGGATGAATCAAGTAACGCGCACCATGTTATTCTGTAGGAATTTTCTGTCTCACGCCATCCACACATAGAACACATAATCTACCCTGACAACGCAACACACCATCTCCCTTTGAGAGAAAACCTATACCTTATGGTCTCTGACTAAATCTTTCAGCTTAACTAAATTGGGATCCCTATCCTACTTTTCTTTTACTTCGGAAACCAAAGATAATTCCAAACTATTCTGCACCCAAACACTACCCTCAACCAAATCAACCAAATGGATACCTAGTCTGGCAAGATGATGAACTTCGTAAACTAACTTCTTCTTACCATCCTCAACGTGATCAATACTACCCATGGACAAGCCACTGAAGGCATCTGCTACTATATTGGCCTTGCCCGGGTGATACAAAACACTCATGTCATAATTTTTCAACAACTCTAACCACCTTCTCTGATGCAAGTTCAGGTCTTTCTAGGAAAATACATACCGTAGGCTTTTGTGGTCTGTGAACATATCAACATGCATCCTATACAAATAGTGCCTCCAAATCTGTAAAGAAAGCAAAATAACTGCTAATTCAAGATCATGGGTGGGATAATTCTTTTCATAGGGATTAAGATGCCTAGAGGCATAGGCCATAACCTTACCCCTCTGCATCAAAACACACCCCAAGATAACTCTGGAAGCATCACAAGATACAAAAAATCCATCTGAACCCTCGGGTAAAGTCAAAACTGGGGTTGTAGTGAGTCAAGTCTTCAACTCTTGAAAACTCTTCTCACAAAAATCTGACCACTTAAACTTAACTTTCTTCTAAGTTAATCTAGACATGGGGGATGCAATATATGAAAATCCTTTAATAAACCATCGGTAATAGCCAGCCAAACCCAAGAAACTCCTGATATCTAACAGAGAGATGGGTCTAAGCTAGTTTTTCACTGCTTTAATCTTTTGAGGATCAACTCTAATGCCATCATCGATAATAATATGACTAAGGAAAGATAATGACCTTAGAAAAAATATGCATTTACTTAATTTGGTAAATAACTAATGGGCTCTAAGAGTCTCCAATACTATTTTGAGATGGTCTGCATGGTCATTTTTACTGTAGGAGTAGATAAAAATGTCATCTATGAAGACTAGGATGAAAATGTTCAAGTACTGCTTAAACACATTGTTCATCAAGTCTATGAAAGCTACTGGGACATTGGTAAGACCAAATGACATGACTAGAAACTCAAAGTTACCATACCAAGTTCTGAAAGCTATTTTTGGAATGTCACATTCTCTGACTCTGAGCTGATGATAGCCTAATCTGAGGTCTATCTTAGAAAAGTAACTGGCACCCTAAAGTTGATCGAGCAAGTCATCGATTCTAGGAAGTGGGTACTTATTCTTGATTGTGACTTTGTTCAATTGACGATAGTCTATACACATTCTAAGAGAACCATTTTTTTTCATACGAATAGAACTGGTGCACCCCAACGGGATATGCTGGGCCTGATGAACCCTTTGTCTAAGAGGTCTTTCAAATGTTCTTTCAATTTTGTAAGTTTAGTTGGATCCATTCTGTATAGCAAAATAAAGATAGTTTGAGTATCAGGAAGAGGTTCTATTCCAAAGTCAATTTCCCTTTAGGGAGGAACTCCGGGGAGATCTTTGGGAAACATATTTGGAAATTCACTTGCAAATAGAACTGAATCAAGATTAGGAGTCTCGAAACTAGAGTATTTGACTCATACCAAATGATAGAAACACCTCTTAGATATCACTTTTCTCGCTCTAAGGTATGAAATAAGTTAACCCTTACGAGTTTTGGTACTACCCCTCTATTCTAGGATAGGTTCATTTAGGAACTGAAAATAAACAACTCTATTTCTACAATAAACTGAGGCATATGATGAATAGAGCCAATCCATGCCAAGAATAATGTCAAAATTCGTCATCTCTAACTATACTAAGTCTGCTAAAGTAACTTCCTGAGACACCATAACCGGATAGTTCTTGTATACCCACTGGGATATGATCAACTTACCCACTTGAGTAGAGACTGAGAAAGGAATTGTTATGATTTTGGGACTGACTCCAAAGTTGACGGCTCTATAAGGAGCTACAAAGGACAAAGAAGCTCCTGGATCTAGCAAAGCATAAATATATAAATGGTAAACTTATAATGTACTAGTGACCATATCAGGAGAACTTTCCTGATCCTATCGGGACTGGAGTACATAGAGCTTATTTGGGCGTTGCCCACTGGTGGCACTGGAAGCGGCACCTTGCTGAGATAGGCGACCGGATTGAGCTGGGGGATATTATACTAACTCTGTGAACCCACCTGAGGACACTCTATAATTCTATGACCTGGTTTGATACTCCCAAAACACACATCGCTACCAGCCCTGCAAACACCCTGATGGTTTTTGCCATATTTTTGGAAAAGAGGATTTGTTTGAACACTGCTAACACTACCCTAAGATTTAGAGCCTGGTGCCCTATCATTATTACCATTTTTGAATTTAACCACTAGAGCTCTGGATGAGGACAGAGCTGGGATTGAAGATTACCACCCTCTGACTTAGGCTAAGCAAAATTAATGCTACTTGTTCTAGCCCTCTTGCTTTTCCTCTCTTTCTCCCTAATCTTTTGTTCCTCAATCTACTGAGCATGGAACATCAACCTAGCCAAGTCTATCTCTTTAATCAGTATTGTGGTCTTACACTCCTTGACCACACTATCAGACATACCATACATGAACTTGCTCATCTTAGACCTTCTATCAGTAACTATATGAGGAGCATACTTGGCTAACTGAGTAAACTTGAGGGAATACTCTTTCACACTCTTGTTTCCCTGTTTTAAATTGATAAAATCTAACACTTTAGCTTCTCTTAACTCTAATGGAAAGAACCTATCTAGAAAGGTAGTAGCGAACTTCTCCCATTTTATAGGCCTTAAATCTGCGCCCCTGTCTACCTTCTACTGATTAATCCATGTGTGAGCTATATCCTACAACTAGTAGGTAGCTAACTTAGCACTCTCAAGAGCGGTTAACTCCATGATATCTATTACCTTCTGCACCATGTCAAGGAATTTTTGTGGGTCCTCTTCAGACTTAGACCCTGAAAATGAAAGAGGGTTCATTTGGGTGAAGTCCCGAATTACAGCTATAACAGTATTGTCCACTAGGTTGGCCTGAACAGAAGCTATGTATTTATTCTAGGCTGCTACAAAATGATCTAGAGTGGTGAAAGCTACTCTGAATTCTGTGTGAGAAATATGCTCATTCAGAGGATCTTCCTAAACGGGCAGAGGTGTTGGCTAGTTCCCAGTTCTTCTTTCGTTAGTCTTTTTGGGAGGCATGTTTTGTAATGGAATAAAAAGTTAGATTAGAAAGAGATTTTAGCTTGAGCCTATGCTCACTCGCATGCTATGAACACTTAAAGAAGGGAACTTTTTCCTAAAATGCCTCATAGCCTCTTGTCCATAAGTGTGGCGCACTACACACCCATGCACAATACTCTACTTGATGCATCTTTTAGACTTCCTAGGAATTTTTAGAACCTTAGGCTCAGATACCAAGTTAGTAATGCCTCGAGACTATACCCTGGGCATCACATGGTACTTACAATTCGGAAGGACCATAAGCTAACACATGACTGGTACCTGCTGTGAGCACTGAATGATAATACTACAAATATATGTAGAAGTTAGGCTGAAAATGCCATAAGGTTCATAAAATGAAAACAAATACTAAATACTAATAATAATACTAAAAATACTGAACATCTATCTGAAGTAATCTAGTCTGAAAGCCCCTAACTTTCTGAATGTGGAGTTGATGGGACAAGTCCCCAACTAACCCCAACTATTGAACATACTAATTCTGCTAAAATACTGAAATAAAATATTACTCTCGATGGATGAGGACTCACTACAAAATTTGCCGCTGATATCCTGAGCTGCTAAGTATGTTTAAGACTCTAAGCATTTGAACCTATGATATAAGATATCATAGCGCAAAAAAGAGAGTATGCTTCAGTACATGGAATATACTGGTATGCTAAGTGAGGTAAGAATGATATACATAAGTTCATATACATGAGATGATAACTGACTAAATGAGCATCATAAAGTAACTGGATGAGAGTACACGCAAAACTGTAACTAATGAACATACTGAACATGCTATACTGTGTATATAGATATACATTGTGTATCTGAGATTATACTGAAACTGAGTGCGGTATTCTGATAGCTGAGTAATAGATAATTGATAGCCATAGTTCTATAGAACTGTCTGAGTTCTATACTAAATATTGAGACTGAACCTATTACTGTGGGAGTATTTATCTAACCAACATACCTCGATATGAACTGAGTTGAGGTCCATCCTGTGACCCCAGTTGGAAGGGTGTTAGCACCTTACCACGGGATACTAACAAGGCTGGGTCAACCCTAATCTGGAATGAAGACTCATGTAATGTATATATATGGTTACGTCAACCTTAGTCTAGAAGTCCATATGCGGGCGACATAGTTCTGTAACATAAGGACTGCTACTAAGGGTCAAATCCTCTGCTGGCAGAAATGCCCCTATCTCTAGGTTCGATCGATGCTAAATCCTACTCCTAACTGATTTGACATTAAACTGATCACTAGACTATACCAGGCTTGACTAAACTGACACTAATCATGTTGACTGACTGATCTGGACTGAGTTCACTGAGTGCTGTTACCTGACTTAGTATTACTATTCTTGACCTTTACTTGGACTATTCTATAACTACTGCAACTAAGTAAACAACTAGATTTTGGGTAATAAATATCCCCAAGACTTGATACCATAATGAATAAACTCATATCACAACTTTAACAACACAACAATAGGTTACCATGCATGATTTACTCATATGGACATTTTATCAAACACTTGCAAGGCATAGCTTAAGCATGGAAGTAGTTTAAACATGTAGTAATAGCATGATTTATCAGACACTTGCAACGCATAGCTTAAGCATGGAAGTAGTTTAAACATGTAGTAATAGCATGATTTCAATACTAAGATCACCAAAGGACCACAATGCATAATTCATTCACTTAGATATTTGTCAAACACTTAGGAGGCATAACTTTGTACTTGGGAATGAACATGTTAATGCATCATGACTATAATAATTAATTCATAATTCAAGATTTTTGACATGGGAATTACATCAATCACATACATGCTGTCTTATATTCATGAAACTCATAATTAAATCTTGAATTGAAACCCATACAACAACACAAATAAGAATACAACCCAAATTGCACAAGTAAATTATGAATCTAAAAACTTATAATTTTTAAAAGGGTTCTTGAACTCCAAGGGTAGAAGGAAACCCAAGGATGAACGACTAACATACCTTGATTATTGATTTCGTGAATATTGTTGGGGATTTCTTGGAACTTGGACTTGAGCTTGATGAACTAGGGTTTATTTCTTGAGAGAATTTTGAGAAGAATAAATGTATTTTGCCCTTTGGGGAACTTAATATCGTGTTTTGCCTGAATTGGGTGTGGGGAAAAAAACCTAAATGCCCTTGGTAACTCATAGGTTAATGAGCAAAATTGGCCTAGTGATGCGATAGGTGATGCACCACATCAATGGGGTCAATGCGATAACCGATGCATCGCGTCGATGGGTGTGCTTCGATAGCCAACGCGATGCATCAAGATCACGTTAGTTTGCTATTTTGGCCATCCAAACAAGACTCAAACAATGTCCAAAAATTTTGAAACTCACCCAATATGACCTATTGACATCCATGATAATGAATCAATTTAAAAATTGATAATCTAAGGTCGAAAAGATCATAAATGATGCCATTGAAATATCGAGGCCAAAAATGAGACTAAGTGTCAACACTTAACTAAAATTTTCTATGTCTGGGACCTCTTTTGGAATGATATATAGGACTAAAATGACTAGGGCTTTGTGGGGTCTTATATTTAGTCTTTACTTATCGTGACAGATGTTGTTGATTATTATAAGTCTTTCTATTTTATTATTATTAGATGCTCTTGTACTGGCTCTTCCAGGTTATGGGATGGTATTTTGTATTGACTATTTTATCTATGTCGAATGTTTTACCTATTTATCAATTGTGTTATTGATTTTCATCTATAATTGGGCATTTTTCACCAAGTTAACCCATTGCGTTTAGCTTCAGGTTATGGTTTGTCTTACCTACTAATAGGACAGAGTAGGTGCCATCTTACCTTATAAATTGAGTTGTAAAAAATTAGTATCAGATCCTAGGCTTCACCGGTATTATCGGTATTAGAGCAAGTATCTAGTAGAGTCCTACAGATCAAAATGATGACGTTCGTTTCATAACTTCAAAAGGCTATAGGACATAATCAGGAGTTTATCATTTCTTTCACTCACTTTGTGCTAGGAGTCTGGGTTGGTTTATATAACATTTCATTGACTTTACTCTGTCATAAATGGCTAAGACACGTGCTACTGTTACATGATATGAGGGTCCCGATACCGAGCCTAGGGATCCTACTCCTATTCATGAATGACCCAGAGGTCATAGACATCTGTGATATATTTCCCTAACTAAGGGCCAGGATAGGCCACCATCCCTAGGTTCTATTCCCACTTCTAGCTAGAGATTCGTCTTTTTCAACCAACAGTGGGATAGGGACCAACCCAAGATCTACTAGGATTTATTCTTCTTTAGTTCTTAGAGATGTATTGGATAAGCTTTTGGGGGTAGTTAGAGGTGTTGTCTGATAGTGCTCAAACTACAGATTAGATTGGAATTGAGGTGTGGGCACAGCCTGTAGCTACGTCTACCAGTGTTGAGGTTCCTCTTGCACCAGTAGTTATTTAGCTTGTAGTTTTTCAGCCAATCGTCGCTGAGCCTACTATGTTTTTTGACAAATAGAAGATATTGGGTAGATTCTTGATATTAGTTTCACCTAGGTTTTTTGGTGTACCGAGTAAGGATGGATATGAGTTCCTAATTACATATGAGGATAGACTCTATAATTTGGAACTTTTGAGACTCGGGGTGTGGATTATACCACATTTTAGTTAGACTTGGTTTGTCAAAGTTTGTGGAGAGGTTATATGGATTCTAGGCCAACTGGATCTTCTCCCTTGTCATGGACTCAGTTCTGTGAGATATTATTAGAGAAGTACATGCCTCATAACCTTAGAGATAGTTTGAGGGATCAATTCTCTAGATTGGAGCAGGGATCTATAACAGTTGCAGAGTATGAGGCTTATTTTCATAAGTTGGCTAGGCACACAACTTTTATTCTAGATACTAAATATGAGAGAGTTTACTACTTTATTAGAGGGTTGAGACTTCCCATTCGTATGTTTATTTAAAGTTTAGTCACTGTGGGTAGATCTTTTGCTGAGGTTTTAGATCATACAAATGTGATGAAGGAGATGCATCATGAGGCCTAAGGGGGCAATGATAAGAGGCCTTGATATCACAACAGTTTTAGTGGAAGCCATAGTAGTTCCTGATTTAGGGGTAGTAGTTCTCATGCTGGGTATTGTCTGCGTCCATCCTATCAGTCTTAGAATTAGCTAGTCGACCTATTCAGGTAGTGATTTAGATTACTGATGGAGGTTGGTCTAGTGTCAGAGACCGCCCTAGTCATGGTAGCGGTCAGGCCTCGAGGGGTTCATCTTCTAGCCATTCTAGTCATGGTGGTTATTCTGGGTCAGTTGGATCTATTGGTTATGGTTCAGCTTAAAGAGTCTGTTATTATTGTGAATATCATGGTCACTATTCATGAGATTTCCCTAGTCATAAGGTTATTATTGCTTTAGATTAGAGAATCCCCCCTATTAGAGCAGTTCATCCCTCAGTTAGAGGTGGTTCTCAAATTTGTAGAGGTGGTTCCCAGAGTACTCGAGGAGGTTCCCAAGTAGGAAGAATAGAAGGTCATCCAGGTTCCCATCCAGCTGGCAAGCGTGGTCAGTTCTATGCAGTACCTACTAGACCCAAGGCTGAGACTTTGAATGTTATTATCACAACTATGGAATCCCCAAATTAATTGTTTTGGTATGGAAATTGGTAATAAACTCAACCCATTTGCATAATTGATTTTATTTTAAGCATTATCACTTGGCTTGGCATGTATCTTGAAATTAATGCATGGTATAAATGGTTAAATTGGTTAACGATGGTTATAAAAACCTTGTGGGGTATAATGGAATTCCCTAAGTGAATGATTTATGAAAACATTAAGATGTACATGAGAATCCCCCAATTTATTTTAATAATGGAGTCTGTGGGGTACTTGGGAATCCCAAAAGTGTTGGCTAATGATATTGCTTGCAAGCTACAATTGATGTGATGGTACCACATAATAAATAATACCTTAATGATTGACTCCTTGAATAGGTGGTTTGGTTATGTGTTAAATATTTAAATTAGGCAATAATGAGGGTTGTGATAGCTAGCCGTGAAGGTGTGAGTCCAAAGGACAAATAGTGGAAACTCATGTTTTTGACATGAGGGTTGGTCTTGATGATCGTGTGCTTGTGGGGTACACAGAAATCCCACAAGTCTATGCATATATATATGTATTATAGAGGATAAAGGGTATAAGGAAATCCCCGACCATCTATGATATCTCTGGTTCAGATGGCTAACACATATTGGGGCCCGTTCAGAGACTAACACTAGACCCATATATCCCATGGGTGGACTTATGATGGTAAAGGTACACAAGCTAGGTTAAGGTTTTAAAATACATTCTAAACTTTGTTCGCTATCCCTGCATGGTATATATATGTATATATGTTTTTGCATATGGTTATGTATATTGGTTTGACTTGGTTTTGGATTGATGGTATTACTTTTTCTTTGTCCCTGAGTTACATGCTAGCGTTCACCCCGCTAACCGTCTTCAAATACTGTATCCCCACGCAATGTAGGAACCGACCATACTTCTACTCCTTTTTCTCAGTGAATAGGTAATTCGGGGACAACTTTTGAGTTAGACTAAAGTGGTGAGCTTCCATACTTTGAAAGACCCCATTTCATATTATGGATTTTTTTTGTCTTTACTATTCCTTTAGTTTTGGTTTTGGATATGGTCGGAGGCATGTACTGACTAGATATTCTTTGGTTTTAATAAGAGGCTCTGTTGGACTACTATGGGCATGGGTGCTGTCGGTACCGGTGTTGGCATTGGTTTTGGTTTGATGTTTGGTTGTGAATATTTGATTTTAGTTATAGACTTATTACAATAATTTAAAATTAATATTCTCTTACCTTGTTATATGTTTAGAATTCATCCGACGTGAGGTGTAAGATGGGTGATGGTTTGGGCATTGGGGGTGGTCTCTAGTCCTGGTTGGACTTAAGATACTCGACATGGCCAGGCCCGAGTTTGGGTCATGTCATATTGGTATCAGAGCCTTGGTTCATGGTCAATTGGGTGTCCATAAAGCCATGTCAAGTAAAGTCTCTTTTATGTGTGTGTAGAGCGCCACACTTATAAGGAAGAGGCTATGAGACATTTAGGAATGTTTCCCTTTATTGTTGTTCTATTTTGTCCTGTAGAGTCTAAGGTCTTGTATCTCTCTAATTCCTATTTGTTCACCTTTTAGATCATGCCTCTAAAAAGATCTGATGTCCATGGGAACCCTTCTGTCCCATATAAGGATAATAGAAATAGATCTTGTCCTACTCCAGGGGTTTAGACTAGGTCTAAGGTCACTGTGTTTGATGTTCCTAATGGAGATCCACCGGTTCCTCTTATCCCTCCTTAGACACCTCAAGCTGATATGTCTAATACTGATTTTCACCAGTCGATCCATTTGCTTACTCAATTATTTGCCTCTCAGATTGAGCATGTGTATTCCGTTGGTTCTTCATCTGAGGACACTAGAGTTGGCCAATTTATGAGGTTGAACCCTCCTATTTTCATGGGTATGAAAGTTGAGGAAGATCCTTAATATTTCATAGATGAAATGGAAAAGATCTTTTATGTGATATATGTTATTGAGGTAGAAAGTGTGGAGTTTGTAGCCTATTAGTTGAAAGATATAGTGCATTAGTGGTATGAAGAGTGGGAGAAGCTCAGGGGTGTAGATGTTGAGTCCTCTTTATGGGAGGACTTCTCTACAACTTTTCTTGATCGCTCTTTCCTTAGGAGTTAAGGGAAGCAAAGGACGAATAATTTATGAATCTGAGGTAAGACAGGATGATAATTAAGGATTATGCCTTGAAATTTCATCAGTTGTCCCCATATGCTCCTGATTTAGTATTTATCATGAGGGCTAGAATGAGAAAATATTCTTCTAGGTTGTCCCGTAATTTGGTTTTATAAAGTAAGGTTGCCTTGTTGAACAAGGAAATAGATATCTCCAGACTAGTTGTGTATATGCAGTAGGTAGAAGAAGAGAAGAAGAAGAAGGTGGAAATAGGAAAAAGGCAGAATAAGAAGTTTAGATTTTTTATCTGGGTAGAGGTCACCAACAGAATAGTAGAAATAGTGGAAAGTGGTCTAAGAAAAAGTAAGGGAGTTTTGGTTCCTACTCTACGGCTAGTGCTCCTTATTTGAAGGCGTCAGATGATCGCTATTCACAGCATGATAGTGGGTCTAAGGCACAGGATGCCCAATCTCAGGCTAGTGGGGCCCAATCAATTCCATCATATCCTTCTTGTAGATTTTGTGGTTGATTGCATCGAGGTTTCTGTGATAAAGAAAGGGACACGTGTTTCAAATATGGCCAGCCAAGGCATATGCTTAGAAATTGTCTTGTGGGTAAGGTTTCTTCTGGGGCAAATAAGGTTTTGGTTGCCTCTTCATTATCCCCTGCACTAAAGGGTGCCCCATCTGGCTCCAACACTAGTTGGAATCATCTTTATTCTCTCACTACCCGCTAGGAGTCTGAGGCATCTCTAGATATCGTTACTAGTATGTTGAAACTCTCTTCTCGTGATGTGTAGTATCTACTTGATTCGAGTCCACTCTTTTTTATGTGACCCCTTTAGTGGCTGTGCATTTTGGTTTCAGTCCCAAGTATATTTTAGACCCCTTTTTTTCTACCCTAGTAGCTGACTCTGTGGTGGCTAGAAGAGTCTATAGGGGTTGTGTGGTATCTATGAATGGTAGGGAGAATTTAGTGTTTCTGTTTGAATTAGACATGGTTGATTTTGGTGTCATAATGGGGATGAATTGGTTGCACTTGTTCTGTGCTTTTTTAGATTTTTGGACCCGTAAGGTCATTTTTAAATTACCTAATGGGATGGTTATTGAGTGGGAAGGGGGCTCTCTAGTGCCTAAGGAAAGGTTTATATCGTATCTTTGAGCCCAGAAACTAATTTTCAAGGGGTGTCTTTATCATTTGGTATGGGTTAAAGATTCTAACTCGGAGGGTCCTTCTTTATATTTCATTCTCATGGTAAATGAATTCCCCGAGTTCTTTCTTAATAAGCTTCCTGGTGTCCGTCCTGATAGGGAGATTGATTTTGGGATTGACCTTGTTCTAGGCACTCGTCCAATCTCTATTCCCCCAAATAGAATGGCTATAGCGGAGTTAAAGGAGCTTAAGGAGCAATTAAAGGATCTTTTAAACAAGGGTTTCATCTATCCTAGTATGTTCCCGTGGGGTGCATCGGTATTGTTCATGCGTAAGAAGGATAGTTCCATTCATATGTGTATTGATTACCAGTAATTGAATAAAGTGACGATAAAAAATAAGTATCCTCTTCCAAGGATAGATAATTTATTTGATCAGCTTTAGGGTGCTAAGTTTTTCTTCAAGATCGATCTTCGATCCGGGTATCATCAGTTAAAGATTAGGGAGGTGGATATTTGTAAGACTACCTTCTGTACCCAATATGGGCATTTTTAGTTCCTGTTTATGTCTTTCAGGTTGACTAATGCCCCCAACGACATTCATGGACTTGTTGAATAGGGTCTTTCATTAGTTTCTGCATTTGTTTGTCATTGTATATATAGATGATATTTTGGTGTACTCTAAGAGTGAGGCAGATCATTCCGATTACCTTTGCATTATGTTGTAGACCCTGAAGAATCAACAATTGTATGCCAAATTTTTAAAATGTGAATTCTGGTTGAACGTTATTACTTTTCTAGGTCATGTCATATCTAGTGAAGGGATCATGGTGGATCCACAGAAGGTTACTTTGCAGTGGTTAAGAAATGACCTAGACCCACGACTCTAATCAATATCTGGAGATTTTTAGGTTTAGCCATTTACTACAGAAGTTTTATGGAAATTTTCTCTCTTATAGCTGCCCCGTTAACTAAGTTTACTCAAAAGAAGGTGAAGTTCTTGTGGTCTGATACTTGTTAGGGTAGTTTTGAGGAGCTGAAGGATAAGCTGACTTCGACCCCAGTCTTGACTTTGCTTGAAGGTACTGATAGTTATGTGGTCAATTGTGATGCACCCGTGTGGGGCTTGGTTGTATTTTGATGCAACATGGAAAGGTGGTACCTTATGCCTCTAGACAGTTGAAGGTGCATGAGAAGAATTATCCGACTCATGAATTGGAGTTGTTGGTTGTGGTATTCGCATTGAAAATCTGGCGCAGCTATTTGTACGGAGTGCATGTATATATATTTTCTGATCATAAGAGCCTGCATTATGTGTTCACCCATAAGGAGATGAATCTCAGGCAAAGGAGATGGCTTGAGTTGCTGAAAGATTACGACATGAGTCTATACTTTCACCCAGGTAAAGCTAATGTGGTTGCCAATGCTCTTAGCAAGTTCTCCGTGGGGAGTGTAGCTCATGTGGATGAGGATAAGCGGGATTTGGTAAAAGATATTAACCTTTTGGCTAACCGTGGAGTTCGTCTCTTAGACTCTGAAGATAGTGGTGTGTGACAATGCTCACCTATACCATCTAAAGTGGTAAAGGACGGTCGCAGTCAATAACTCAATTCGCGTTAAGGTCAAATCCACAAGGAGTTAAATTTAAACTTCAAATCCTATGGGTGCTTTAGTTACTAAAAGGGTACCCAAGGTGTAAACAAAATGCAACACATAAGATATGCCATTTGACCAAAGTGACCTTTTTCATTAATCTCGCTAGGCCGCGATTGCAGAGGCTTCTCTGTGATTGCGGAGAACATAACCATGGTCGTATCTGTGCGATTATGAGCATTGATGCGATCGTGGTACGATCTTATATGATTGTGGTAAGTTACCCTGCTTGACTGTTTGCGATCACGGTCCTCAAATCGTGATCGCAGTAACTGAGGCTATGTCTGTTCCTTATCTTAAAACTACACTTCTTTCCTCCTTCTGAACTGTTTTAGCTCTAATCCATATCTTTCCCTCTCATCACCTTTGTGCCTGGAAAATATGGATGTTAGTGCATTCAATCACAATTATGTCTCACTTATTCCTCCAAAAAATGGTAATGTGCACGAATGCGGAGTACGATTGAGAGGTAGTATCACCACTCATCAACACCCCCAACTTAAAACCTTGTTTTTCCTCAAGCAACACTACCTCTTCTCATGAGATAATGCATATTTATCCCTAACATAGATGACCGAATGATCATAATGACATCAACCATAGTTATTAACTCAAGTATCTCTTCAAACATGGGAAAGCATTTCTCCCGATACCTCTCAACATAAAATCCAATAAGCAAGGATGCAAAAGACTTAAAAGAGAAACAATGCAACAACAACTAATACTCGAAAAGTGACTCACTTTTTGACCATCACTAAGCTATACTCCTTTTGACTCATTTGTTGGAAGGTGACAACATCACCCACCTCAACTTGTTCACATGCCTTTTCACAAAAAAAAAATTCATACATCAAGCTACCACGTATGCAACAAGGAATTTTAACTCTTTCCCTCACTAGAACTCTCTATGCTAACAAATGTTATACCATAAGCTTGCCACTATTTTCAATTGCCACTACCATGAAAGCAAATGGTTGGAGATCTCAAAGGTTTTTTGGGGCTTGTAACTTAGGTTCGGGTTAGGGTAGGATGTCATTTTGGGACAACATGGCTACACCCTTTCTTGAATGTCTATATGACACTATTTATTCCACTTCTGACTGTGGGCCACTTCTCTTTGTTTTCTCTTTTTACAAACGTGCCTACTTTTATTCCCCTATTTCACCTATTTTCTTCTAATTTTTATTTTGTAAATTTTATGCCATTCTTTCCTTTGTTGGGTCTTTTCTTTTTCTCTTTATTTGTTTCAATGCTTAAGCACGTAGACACTCACAATCACTTTTGTGGCCTCAAAGTTGCTTCCTTCTATCTTTACCACCCCAGCTTAGGCTTATGGCCTCAAATTGCATTTTAAAGTTCAAGGAGGGTAGGGTTTAAAAAAGGGGATAACAATTAAAAGTCTCATGGCTTGCAATGTATTTGCCAAATAAAGGTTCAAAGGCTCAAAGAGGATCAGTAAAGATAACATTATGCACTGGTAGGCTTTTTAGGCAAAAGTGGGGTTCCAAAAGTCACAACAATGGCCTAAGCTCATTTATCCAACCAAATACAGTCAAAATTTAGCTTTGAAACACCAATGGGGCAAGTTCTAGAAGATGCAAGTATATAATATATGTAGATAATTACCTCACCTCACATGGCATGTGAACACACCAAGGGGTTTCAGTTGCCCCTCCCACTAGAGACAAAAATGGAAGTATCTATCAATATTCACAAGTTAAAAATTTGTGGAGTCACAAAAAGAGAAGAATTTTTGTTACGAGGTTGCTCACGTCCATGCCCTTGATTTGTGAAAAGATTTCAAATAGAGGGGTTATTTTGTTTTGTGTTTGCACCACTCACAATTTGCTAACTTATGGCAATAATCAAAGCCTTAGTCTCACATTTAGCTTTTATAAGGGCAACTATATGGCTATTCAGACTTCACTATAGGTATATAATGCGATCCCAGATTCCCAATACCACAGGTACTCAGACTTTCTTTCCATTTATGACCTTGATGCCACAGGTACTCAAACTTCTCCATTAGTGTTTGCACCAACTACAACAACTAACCACCACAATAATCATAAACATTGATGGATTTCGAGTTGAAAATAATATTGGCCTTTCCCTAAACTACAATTTCTAAGCCTAAAATAACATTGAAAATAAAGGAGTTGAGTTAACATACCAAATTAGATGATGCAAAAGGATTGAAATGTACACTTGGACATTCAACACAAAGCCAAAATTTAGAGAGAATTTGAGAAAATTTGAAAAGGGGTGCATGTGGGGAGAATGGCAGTCGGATGATCATTTAAGCTGATTCGACCACGATCGCAGTCCTAGTTCCGTGATCGTGGTCACTCAGCTACAACAATGGCAGTGACACGGGTTGCGATTGTGGTAACTAAGACCAAATTTTAGGTCCCCTACACTCCTCTGTTCAGTTCAAAACATGATAATTTTATGCCATCCTTTTTTTCAATTTCAATCAACACTTCTCCTAGCACCAATATTTCATGGATTATGCATGAACAAAAACAAAATTAAAATCTACTCTATCATTCTTAAATAAAAGGATACGTGCCACTTTCGTGGCATGATGGGTTTCTTCCCATATTTTGTGGTGAACCACCCCTCCCACTATCGTTTGTGTTTTCACTTAGAAGATTTGAACCTTCATCACTATGAGTTGAGCGACATAGGGACAAAAAATTCAAATCTTCCAATGTGAAGCTATATAGAAGTGAGGTCATGATGATGAATCTTTTATCTCACCACTTTGAAGACTTGAACCTTTTACCCAACTCTATATCAAATTTTCTATTTGGGTCCTTGGGTAAGGGTTGGAACATCAATAGGCCAGTAGTTGAACATTGGAAGTTGATCTCATTGGCCTTGGGTGCAGGGTGCCCATGTGCTCATTAGGAACGTCAAAATCTAAAATATAGGGGTGGTGCTCCATCTCCCCAAAATCTATCATTTGTTCGAGTGGATAGATTTTCATCCAATCCACCAAGAATAATGTTGAAAAATGGTTCGAATGAGGTCCATCCCTTAATTCAAAAATTACATCCCTTTTAGCATTCTCACACCGAGATGGGCTAGAGTCTTCATAAGAGATTTTCTTGGCTTCTTCTTTTGACTCTAGCACTATTTTATCACTTTTGGCATCTTCAATAATATGTTATATGGTTTGTTGGGAAATCTATGAGGATTCTTTGCTACCAATCTCATCATTAACCATATAGCTTGGTTTGTTTTCTTGATTCACCTCATCTTGGGAAGTGGGCAAGGTGATGGTATTTACAAGGTTTGTTTCCTTGCCCATTTCCTCTATCTTAGTGATCTTGTATTTACATACCCCCATGGATTGATGTATGTCTTTCATATTCTCCCCCGTCACAGTTACCCAATCCAAAATAGTTTGAAGTGTTTCTTTAAAACCATTGGACTTGGCTTGTTGTTCTTCCCCTATTTGATCATAATATCTATCAAGATCATAAGAAAAACTAGCAATTGGTTAGAATAATGAGGGGATGGGGAAATGGACAATCACTCCAATGTCCATCTTGACCACCACAAAAGAACAACCATAATCCTAATAGGGTCGAGATGGTGATTCCATCTCTCTTCGAGGAGAATATCTACAATCTCTCAGAACGTAGAGTCCATCATAATATGGACATGGATCATTAAGATAAGACTTCCAAATACCAAAATCATAGTAGTCCTGAGATGTCATAGAGAAAAGTAAATAAAAACAAAAATCTACCTAACATAAGAAACAAAAAGAAAATCACAAACACTTATTTACAAGTTTGAATTTAAGCAAGTACACTAAAATTCCAAACTAAATTAATACGCCAAATTGTTTCCCATCAATGGTACCATTTTTGATAACGCTCACCTATACTAGATAAAGTGGTAGAGGTGGTCGTTGCCAATCTCCCAACTCACATTGAGGTAGAATCCACAGGGAGTGAAATTTAAACTTCAAATCATATGGGTGCTTTAATTACTAAAATGGTACCATTTTTGATAACGCTCACCTATCGTTGCCAATCTCCCAACTCACATTGAGGTAGAATCCACAGGGAGTGAAATTTAAACTTCAAATCATATGGGTGCTTTAATTACTAAAATGGTACCCAAGGTATAAATAAAATGCAACACATAATATAAAATTATGTGGGGAGGTTGTTGGTTTGCTGTTGGAAATGTATCACTCTTGAATCACATAACAAGATACAAGAACACTTTCTACTTCAAATTTAACTTTAAGGGAAATCTTGGGATTATGTCTATCTAAAGGCAAGGTATGTTCGGGATCATGATAGTTTAACATGAAATCTAGTTGTTGAATACAAAGTAGGCTAGGTCGAAAGTCTTTGTAGTTAGTTTGTCAACCAAACCTCAAAGATTTCACCCGTTGGCTTTTTCAAACACCAAATAAGTGTGACCTTAATGATCACCCAATACCTCAATTAGGCATTCCTATTTCTGGGATGATTCCCATAACATAGATCACTGTCCATTTACACTTATGTATAAGATTGAAAAAGGAAGTAAACCACATGTTCATTTTTCTACCATTGACTTATCCCCCTATAGCCCTTTTTTAAGGATGCTATGGGTTCCCAAAGGTTCACCCCCATTCTTCATTCAAGGATTATGTACGATTTTCAAGATTTTAAGGTTTTCACCCATCAAACTCATTTGGACTTTTATGGTTTTCACCCACAAATTCCTACTATTAAACTCAAGCAATAGTGGAATCTGTAATCAACAACTAAAAATCATATAAACCCATAAACATCCACAAACAAATAGCACTTTAGTTCAACATAATCCCAAGACTAGAGAAATTAGCTACTCATGAAATAACAGATAAGAAGTATACTAAATAGTTCATTCATGGCATACATATCAATACCGATTAAAGAAATCCTTCAACTCACACTTTAATTTTACCAATCTTCTCTTAAAAATCTAAATACACAAATAGAATATGTGTTTTCCCTAAAATCTAAGGTTTTACAAGTTTTTCTAATTTTTATCTCCCCCCTTGCTTGATGTGCATGAAAAAAATAAAGATTTGGGTCTTATATGGAAATTTGGATCAGCTGTGCCATTTGACCAAAGTGACCTTTCTCATTAATCCCACTAGGCTGCAATCGCAGAGGCTTCTTCGTGATTATGAATAATATGACCATGGTTGTATTTGTGTGATTACAAGCATTGATGCAATCACAGTAAGATCTTATACAATTATGGTAAGTTGACCTGCTTGACTGGCCGTGTTGGCGGTCCTCAAATTGTGATCACGGTAACTGAGGCTATGTCTGCTCATGGCCTTCAAACTATACTTTTTTCCTCATTTTGATCTCTTTTAGCTCTAATCGACATTTTTCTCTCTCATCACCTTAGTGCCTACAAAATGTGGATGTTAGTGAATTCAATCATAATTATGTCTCACTTATTCATCTAAAATATGGTAATATGCATGAATGCAGAGTATGATTAAGTGGTAAAATTACCACTCATTAGTGTGTTTGTTCAAGAGGTGATAAAGTCATCTCTTGATGATAAGGTGAAAGAGAAGCAAGTGTTGGATCCTATCTTAATGCAAATCAAGGATAATGTAGGTGGGCAGAAAGTAATGGCCTTTAAGATTAGTGGTGATGGAACCTTGTGGTACCAAGGGAGGTTGTGCATTCCCGGTATAAATGGGTTATGAGAGAGAATCTTAGATGATGCTCATGAGTCACTTCAAGCCATTCATCCTAATTTGATGACGATGTATCATAATCTTAAGGAGATCTATTGGTAGAACAATATAAAGCGAGATGTGGCTAGTTTTATGGCTAAATGCATGGTGTGCCAACAAATGAAGGTCGAGCATTTGTAGCCCAGAGGGTTGTATCATGAAATTGAGTTACCTGTGTGGAAGTGGTTAATAATTAATATGGATTTAGTTATCAGTCTTTCTCAATCTCAGAATTAGTTTGATTTGATTTGGGTCATCGTGGGTAGGATGACTAAGTTTGCTCACTTTTTGCCAGTGAGGATAAATTTTTCCTCAGAGGATTATGCCAAGTTGTTTATTGAGAAAATTATGAAGTTCCATGGGGCGCCTATTTTCATTATGTCGAATTGCAGTACTCAGTTCTCATCACAGTTTTGGTATTTATTTCAGAGAGGTTTAGGGACCAGGGTGAGCCTCAGTACTGCTTTTCACCCACAGTCAAATTAGCAAGCGGAAAGGACTATTTTGATATTGGAAGATATGTTTTGATCTTGTGTGACTGACTATGGTGGTAGTTGGGTTGATCATTTGCCTCTTATAGATTTTTTGTAAAACAATTGCTACCACTCTAGTATTAGGATAGCTCTATTTGAGGCCTTGTACGGTAGAAGGTGTAGATCTTCTATTGGGTGGTTCAAGGTTAGTGAGGCTGAGATGTTTGGCTCGGATTTGGTTCACCAAATAATAGAGAAGGTGAAGGTAATTCAGGATAGGCTTAAGGTTGCCCAAATTCTCCAAAAGTCCTATGCAAATGTGAGGCGTAGGGAGTTAGAGTTTGAGGTTGGTGATTAGGTATTCTTGAAGGTTTCTCCTATGAAGGGAGTAATGCAGTTTAGGAAGAATGGAAAGCTCGGTCCCTGGTATATCTTCCCATACTTGGTCTTGAAGAGAGTCAGTAGTGTTGCGTATGAATTAGAGTTTCCCTCTAGTTTGAGTTCCATTCACCCAGTGTTCCACGTATCGATATTAAGAAAGTATGTAGGTGATCCATCATAAATTATGCCTATCAAGGATATTGGTATTTCGGATTCCTTGTCTTATGAGAAAGTGCCAATTAAAATTTTGGATAGGTAAGTCTGTCGGTTGCGGACAAAAGATGTAGCTTCGGTGAAGTTTCTATGGAGGAACCACAAAGTTCAAGAGGCTACTTGGGAAGCCAAAGAGGACATAAAGTCCAAGTATCCATTCCTATTCGCTATTTTGAAAAATTATGCTTTAGGTATGTGTATTCCCTTGTGTCTTTGTTTTCTGTATTTGATTAAAGGAAATCATAATTTCTTTAGTATATTTGTTTTCTATCTTTGATTAAAGAAAATTATGGTTTCCTTGGAATCTTTATTTTCTATCTTTTTTTAAAGGAAAGAGTAGTGATATTTGGGGTCTAATTGTGCAAGTTAATGTCTTGTCCCATCATTTGAGGATGAATAATCCAAGTAGGGGAGAATTAAAACACCTCGGATTATGGCCTTTGAAAATTTCTTGACATTTAAGCTCATTACCTTAGTTACGACCTGACCCCGTGAGTCGTATGGTGTCTTGATGTGTCAGGTGATCCTAGTCATAAGGTGAGCAGTGTGTGGTGTTGAGTTTCTATCCTAGTTAAGAATTGAGGGCATGAGTCATAAAGACTCATGACGAGTCGATAATAGGAGTCGTAATCAAGTCATGTTAGATTGTGGCATGATTCTACTCTAAGTATGAGTGGATTAATAAGAGCCGTAGGGATATGTCACGAGTCGTGGGATGAAATCATAAGATGTCCAATGTTTAACCCATTCGGGTTTTATGTGGGTTACAACTAGATCCTACGAGTTGTAGGGTCTCATTACGGGTTGGTTGGTTGAGTCGTAGTTAAAGTAGTTTGTGTGCTTGGTAAGACTTTCCTAGTTACAACTCATAATGACGAGTCATAAGAAGTGGTTACGAGTCAATGGTTGACTCATAGTCAAAGGCGACCTTTTTTTAGCTTTTAAGTTAAGGGCATTATAGATATTTTCCCTTTTTTCCCAACTTAAAACCCACGTTTGATAACCCCTTTAAGGTATTATTAACCCTCAGAAACAAATCAAATTTCTTAAAATACTTTCAAATCCTCAATGTCAAGAACACTTAGGATTTTCAAGAGATTAATCAATTGAGGCTTCCAAGGGTGATTTCTCTCCGTACTCCTCAGTGTTTAAGGCATGTTACTCTTCCCTCATTGTTAATTTTGTAAAAGCATGTGAATAAAAGAATTGTTCATGAAATATTGATGTGAGTTTTGAACTATGGGTTGAGGGTTTTTAATATAAATGGTTTAAATTTTTCTTCAATGATATTTATGTAACTATTGGATTTAAATTGATGGTTGTTAAATATATTAGGGTGCATAGGAATGGTAGATGGAAATAGGGGTATGATGGAATCCTCAAATTGATTATTTTGGTATGGAAATTGGTAATAAACTCAACCCATTTGCATAATTGATTTTATTTTAAGCATTATCACTTGGCTTTGCTTGTTTCTTGAAATTAATGCATGGTATAAATGGTTAAATTGGTTAAGGATGGTTATAAAAACCTTGTGGGGTACAATGGAATTCCCTAAGTGAGTGATTTATGAAAACATTGTGGGGTACACGAGAATCCCCTTAGTGATTTTAATAATAGAGTCTTTGGGGTACTTGGGAATTCCCAAAGTGTTGGCTAATGACATTGCTTGTAAGCTACAGTTGATATGACGATGTCACTTAATAAATAATGCCTTAATAATTGACTCTAGGAATTAGTGGTTTGGATAAGTGTTAAACGTTTTAATTGGGCGATAATGAGGGTTTCGATAACTATCTGTGAAGGTGTAAGTCCAAAGGACGGATGCTGGAAACTTATGTTTTTTGACATGAGAGTTGGTCTTGATGATCATGTGCTTGTGGGGTGCAAGGGAATCCCACAATTCGATACACGTATATATGTATTATGGAGGGTGAAGTGTACAAAGAAATCCCCGACCATCTATGATATCGCTAGTTCGTACTACTAACACGCACTGGGGCGCATTCAAGGGGTAACACTGGACCTATATAGCTCGTGGGTGAACTTATAACGGTAAAGCTACACAGCCTAGGTTAAAGTTTTGAAATGCATGATAAACCTTGTTCCCTATCTCGGCATGGTATATAAATGTATATATGTTTTTGCATATGGTTATGTGTATTGGTTTGACTTGCTTTTAGATTGATGGCATTACTTTATTTTTATTCCTGCGTTACATGCTAGCGTTCATCTCGCTAATTGTCTTCAAACATTATATCCCCATGAGATGCAAGAACCGGCCATACTTCTACTCCTCTTACTCAGTGACTAGGTAGATCGGGGATAACTTTTGAGTCACACTGAAGTGGTGAGCTTCCGTACTTTGGAAGACCCCATGTAATGTTATGGATTTCCTTATGTCTTTACTATTTCTTTGATTTTCTTTTTATCTATGGTGAGAGACATGTTTGACTAAATATTCTTTGGTTTTGATTAGAGGCTTTGTCGGAATACTGTAGGCATGGTCGATGTAGGTATCAGTGTTAGCATTGGCATTGGTATTGGTATTGGTATTGGTTGGATGTTTGGATGTGAATTTTTGGTTTTGTTATAGACTTATTTTAATATTTTTAAATTAATTTTCTTTTATCTTGTTATATATTTAAAATTCATCCGACTCGAGGTGCAAGATGGGCGATGGTTTGGGCATCGGGGGTGGTCTTCGATCCTGGTTGGACGTAAGATACCCGACATAGCCAAGCCAGGGTTCGGGTCATGTGAGTATTGATGCAACAGGTTCAAGTTATTTCTTATGCGCCTAGACAGCTTAAGGTGCACAGGCACAACTAACCCACCCATGATTTTGAGTTGGCGGCTGTAGTCTTCACGCTTAAGATTTGGAGGCATTATTTGTATGGCACACAATGTGATATTTTTACCAATCATTGCAGTATTCAACATCTTATGACCTAAAAGGAGCTTAATGCTAGACAACGTAGATGGATAAAGTTTCTTAAGGATTATATTTCAATATTGTATCATCTAGGCAAGGCAAATATAGTAGCGGATGCCTTGAGCTAGAAGACTGTGAGTGTGGGTAGCTTGGCTTATGTTTCAGTTTCTCAGAGGGCAATGGCACAGGACATCCAGTCCTTATCTAACTTAATGGTTCGCCTTGACATTTCAGATCCTAGGAGGATTTGGCTAGCATGGAGGTAAGGTCCTCGTTATTTGAGCAGATTCGATATCGCCAGTTTGACGAAAGTAAGCTTCGCTTTCTTTGTGATCAAGTGTTGAATCGTAAGTCTGAGAGGAATACTATAGATTTTGAGATTTGATGGTTGTAATTATGTTCTGAGGATCGATAATTTGATTCAATTAATTCTGTATGAGTCTCATAACTCTAGACATTCTATTCATCCAGGCACAATTAAGATGTATAGAGACTTGAGACAACATTATTGATGGAGTGGTATGAAGAGATATGTGGTAGACATCATGCTTTATCACTTTCCTATTTCGTATGTTTGGAGCTCAAATCTTTATGCCTAGATCACTTATTAAGTCCTAGTATTCATCCTAGAATGCCTGTCATTTTTATATTTATTATGTTTTGAACTTATATGTGCTATGTGGTAACTTTTATTTGGCTTGTTTATTTTGTTTAAAGGGTCTAGCATTTTAACACCGAATTGACTAAGAATCTGCAGATCCTTCTTCTAATCCAAATTTTCTTCTTCCCCAACACAAGATACCTTTTTACCCACATCTCCTTATTTATTTCTTTGGTACTTTGCAAAATATAGTAATATAAGAGTTTCTCGACTTAGAGAAGAGGTTGGAGGAGTGTCTACGTTTAAAAGACATTTATGACATGAGGTATAAGAAACTGTGTCTACATCCAATGGTTGATTTGCTTCCAAGGTAAAAGTTCTAAAATTCAATGCGTTTGATAGCCATGGAGAGTCGATCACACATCTGAAGTATTATTTCAGTAGACTGATTGACATAGGACATAATGAATCTCTCCTGATGAGATTGTTCATTCAAAGCCTGTCAGGAATAACACTTACTTGGTATATCAAACAAGACTATGACAAAGTGTCATACATGGAAATACAAGGCTCAAGACTTTGTGAGATAATATAAGTTTAATATCAAGCTCGATCCAATGATACTGGACTTGTTTGAAATAAGGAGAATGACTTATGAATCTTTTGAGGATTATATAACACATAGAGATTGAAAACTTCTAAGATACGTCCTCCTATGCTTGAAGAAGTGTTGGTTTAACCTTTTATTAGGTTGCTAGATGGTATTTACTACCAAAATTTATGTTGCTCATGTGTTCAAAGGTTAGACGATCTAACTTTAATTGGGAAGAAATTAGAATATGCCATTCGGATAGGAAAGATTATTGATATTTCTGCAATACAAGCTACTTTACAAGCACAAAAGGCTTCACCGAAAGAAGAAAAAGAAGAAGATATCTCAACCTTCCAACCTCAAGAACCACACTATCCAAATACCCAACATGCTTATGCTATTTTTGACCCATATAACCCATAAGGTTTTCAATAGCCAAATTTTCACCAGCACGATCCTCAACAACAGACTCGTCCAATGTTATCCCATTCTCATCAACCAAAGAAAATGAAAACTCGTACTTTAACCTCTTTAACTGAACCTTTGACTAGCATATTCCAAAGATTATTTGCTCAAGGAGTTTTAAAACCAAGATAAGGTTGGATCCCTAAGTACCCACTATCGAATTTTGACTTGTCCAAAAGGTATGCATATCATTCATTTTTGCAAGAACACCTGAGGAATGTTCAATATTGAGGTACAAGATTCAAGACTTGATTGAGAGAGGCAAGATTATGGTGCAACAAGGGCCGCTGGTCAAAATTTATCACGCTACCATAGACACAGTTATTATTCAAGGTACTCCAATAGAGATTGCTCCGAGATATTTGACAAGGATGCGTAAGGCACATCAAAGAAACTGAGAAGGATGAAAACATTAAGCAAAGTACCAATTTCATTTCTAATCGATAAAATTTTCCTAGTTTTGTTGTACTTATGAACTACGTTTGACGTGAATTCCATTTGGATACGTAGGCAACCCTTCTTCGGTTCGGTCTTAATCTAATAAAGTTTTTCTTTCCCCTTTATATTCAAATCATCTTAGCTTTTGACTAGACTCTATTTAATAAATCTAAGCTATCATCCGTGACTTTAAATGACAAATTGCAGATTCGAAGTCGGACATCAATGTTTGAAGACAAGACAACCATTTCTTTTGAACTAACATTTTTCTTGAGTGATGCAGGAATATAAGGCTTCACAAGTAAAACTGGGGAAGAATTTTTAATATTACCTCAAAAATTCTACCAGCAGACAATATTTTGATTCACAGGAAAGTGCGAAATATATTTTAAACTAGAGAAGAAATTTTTTAGGGTGCTAAAAAATTTCAATGACAAATAAGGGACATGTTGGTTAATCCACCCAAAAATAGGATATGTTTGGTATTTCGGGTTCATCCACCAAAAAATAGTATATGTTTGACATGTCGGGTTCATCCACCCAAAACTAGGATATATTTGACATGCCAGTTTCATCAATTCAAAAATAAAATATGTTTGATATGCCGGGATCATTCAACCAAAAATAGGATATGTTTGACATATCGGGTTCATCCACCCAAAAATAGGACATATTTGACATGTCGGGTTTATCCACCCAAAAAATAGGATATATTTGACATGTCAGGTTCATCCACCCTAAAATGAGATATGTTTGACATGCCGGGTTCATCTACCAAAAAATAGGATATGTTTGATATGCTGAGTTTATCCACCCAAAAATAGGATATGTTTGACATGCCAGGTTCATCCATCCAAAAATAGTATAAGCTTGACATACTAGGTTCATCCACTCTAAAATATGATATGCTTGATATATTGGGTTTATTCACCCTGAAATAGGATATGCTAGATAATGGGGCTTATCCTTCTTAAAATAAGGACACTTGATTTTGCAGGCACATGGTCAATGTGATCATTCTCCTTAAAAGTCAAAACTGGGACAGATTTTTGAGGATCTCAAAAATTTGGGATCAAGGACAATGTCAAACAGATACGCTGTCTTATCTTATCTCATCATTATTGTTATTTATTTGTTTTCATCTTATTGTGTAATCTTCAATATATAGTTGGGCTAATTATTTTTATCTAGTTTTAAAAGTGATAGGTAAAATAAAAGTTATTTGAGGATTGTTCTCCGTCCGATACTGAAATAATTTTTTATCCCAATATCTCAATCTCTTCATATTTCACATTTCAAAACTAGTCATACTCCGACTTTGTAAACTCTTGCTCTATATTCATCGATTTTTTTAGGAATCTCATTTGTTCCTAAATCTAGAACTACACAAGACTTGATCCCGACCCCCCACCCCCGTGCTTTTCTTCCAACAAACCCACTTGTCGGTCGGATAAAATTGACTACTACGGCACTTTCGTTGCTTGATAATTCTTTCATCGCTCTCAAGCAACAAAGGGACATCTGTTGACACTCAATTTTGAACTCTCGATACTCCTCTTAGGCTGCTATTTTATCAAAATTAATAATTTTTATCATTAATATTTATTTACGTATTATTTTGATATCAAATAAATAATGACGTATCACATTCGTGATTTAAAAATATATAAATTATTTTATTACTTTTTATTATCATTTTTACAATTATTAATTTAAATATAATATTTTACATAATTTATTAATATTTATTAAATCATTTTCTTAAATATGCACACTCGCAATTTACAAATACATTATTGTCTATTATTATTATTACTATATTATTATTATTATTATTATTATTATTTCAACAATTTTATATAAATTTTTACGTAACCTTAATTTTTTACATGCGTAGTTTATTTTAATATTGGCATCTTATTATTTTTTCCATCACTATTACATTTATTAAAATAGCAAACCTAATTCAATTCAATTTCTTAATTTATTTATTTTCTAGTCATTTTGTATCAAGCTTATATGTGGCATATTTGGCTCACCAGAAATCACAATATTTTTAACAATCCAAAAATTAACATATCCCTTCGGGCTCCTTTTGAAAAAGCTGCAAAATACCTTTTCCTGACAAAAAATCACTACCAGATAGCTCCATCACTGCATTCACCCTGGGAACCTCCTGATAAGGGCATTAAACTAAATTTTGATGGATCGTATAACTACTCTTCTAAGATTGCAGGTGCGGGAGGGGTCTTTCGGGACTTGTTTGGAATATGGGTACATGGTTATAGTGCAAGAATAAATATTCACACTCCCTTAGAAGATGAACTAAGTGGGCTTATGTTTGATCTTTTAACCGCACGTAAACTGCAAGTCACCCATCTAGAGATTGCCACGGACTCTCTTGAGGTAATACACTCCCTAGAATCGTTCACACCAACTAACAATAATCTTATACTCTCATGCAGGGATCTTCTCCACATCCTGGGAAATCTGATCCTGCGACATGAACCTCATGAACGAAATAGTATAGCTGACAAGCTTGCAAAGTATGGACAGACGTTAATCCCAAATAGTTATTTTGAAGAATGGAAGGAACCACCAGTTTTTGTGCTACCCATGTTATCCACTAATGCTACTGCAGCTCCTTTTGCTGGGCCTTTTGTGCCCCTTTAAGTATGCTTGTAATAATATTAGTTATAGACCTTTGTGTAATGCTGATAAGCTTGGTCAGGCTACTACCGTAAAATTATGACGCATAATGAATAAAAGTCTTTGTTTATCAAAAAAAAAAAAGAAATGTCAATTTTAGTCCAATTGTTTCTGCAATTTTAAATCCAAATCAATTTCTTTGACCCCTCTTAATTTTAATCATAGTCGTTGATCGCATTGCAATCAACGACTGAGATTAAATCTTCCTTGATATGAATAATCTCAAACACCAAAACCAACATTTTTTCCATCAGTCGCACACCCATTCCCCTTCTCTCTTTTTCTCTCTCCTTTCTCTCTCTAAAAACCCCCTCACTGTCCCATCGCCGTCGGAGCTAGCGACCGGACAGCCGGTATTCGCGACCAGCCGTGCCGCTTCCTTTTCCCCCTCTCAAGCCGCCAACAACCACCACCAGCCACTGCTCCGACTAGCCCCCTTCCTTTTTTTCGTTGCAGCTTTGCTGGATGTGATTACCGACAAGCTACCGATAAAACTCCACCACGTCACCCCTCCCGTTTCCTTCCTCTCCTCCGGAGAACGAGCTCCACCGACGAACCCCGTTGTTCCAGCTGTCAAATACCACCAGCGACCATTGCTCTCTCTGATGGATCCATCAGCCGCTCCAGCCGGCTCCACCAGAGAAAACGCCCAGCGAAGCGGCCGACCAAACGGCCCTCCAGTTGCAACCGACAAAGCCAGCACCGGTCAAACTTCATCGGAACATTTATTTTTATTCCTCCCAGGTTTAATCTTATTGTGTTCTATTTTTGTTATTGTTAGCTTTATACTTAATCTTCTTCTATCCTTTCTTCTGTGATCTGAAATTGGTAGAGCTTGGTGGATATTTTTAACTTGATTTCTTGTGATTTGAATTCGTTAATATGCTTAGAATATCATTCTTGAGAAGCCCCAATTTCTATTCAATTTTTGATTAACCTTGAATTCCTCATATTTGGATACCAATCTTATTCACTGTTGAAATTCTTGTTCCCTCAATGTTACAAATTGAAGTTGAATTACAATCTTGCTATCTCTTTTTTTTTTTTTGCTCAATTTGATTTATGTCGATCTTGGAATTTGATTTATTTGGTAATCTTGGACAGGTTTTAGGCTTAATTTTATCACTTTTGTGATGCTATATTTTTAAATTAATTGGTACTTAGATTGATATCGTTATATATATATATATATATATATATAGCTAACGGCTCTCTCTCTTCTCTCTCTTCCTCCCTACCCTCTCTCTCGCTCGTACCGGTCACCGGCCCCCGTCGCCGTCGCCGACCCAGCCCGATCTCCAGGCCCAACCTCCGGCCCCCAGCGCCGACCTCCGGCGCCGCCTAAATGGCTCTCTCTCTCTTTAACGGCGCTCTCTCTCTCTCCCTCTACCCTCTCTCCCTCCCTCTCGCATCGGTCCCCGGTCCCCGGAGCCGACCCGACCCGACCGCCGGCCCCGACCTCCGGTCCCCGGCGCCGACCTGACCACCGACCCCGACCGTCATCCCCGACCGCCGACCCGATTGCCGGCCCCGACCGCCGGCCCCCCACCCCCCCATCCTTACCTGTCCTGTCCGTAACCCCCCCAGCGGCGTACACCAGCCCTCCTCCCCACCTCGGCCTTCAGCCAGCCAGCCGCCGCCCGGTCTCCAGCCGCCACCCGCTGCTCTATCTCCAGCAGCCGCAGTTCCAAGCGTAATCCGGTGACTTCTAACCTTTGTTATTTTCGTTATTTCATATTCCATTTTATTTCATTATTTCATATTCCATTCTTAGTATTATGCTAGTAGTAGCCCCTGTACCTTGACTTGCGTGGAATTTGTGGACATTGTCTATTGTCTGTTGTTGCTGTTGCTGTTGCTGTGGTCGTCTCTTCCACTGCTTTGGATTGGGTTATTGGCTGGGAACCTGTATTTGGGGCGGTGGGTGTTGAGTCCGGTGGTGTTTGCCCCCTAATTGAGTATAGTTTTGTTTCGGGAGTATTCCTTTGAATTTGTGTGAGCCTTGTATTTCCTTGCTGCTGATTTGATACTACCACCATGTATATCTGTATATTTCCTATACTTTCGTGTAGTTGTGGCTGTGGGTGGTAATGGGTGGATAGGGTCATGTCCGAGGGGGTTGGGGAGTGGGGCCGTGGTGGGGGCGGGGGATGAGGAGAGGGCGGGAGTGGGAGGGGGGCCAAGGTTTGGCCGCGGGGGGGTGGGGGGGTGGGGTAGTGGAGGGCGGGACGGTAGGCTGAGGGTTGGGTCTTAGAATATAGGGACCCTTCAGGGTAAGTCCATAGAGCTTGTGAAGATTCTTAGGAAGAGGAGGATCAACATTGCGTGTGTCCAAGAGACCAAGTGGGTAGGGTCTAAGGCTAGGGATGTGGATGGTTACAAGCTGTGGTACTCTGGGAGCAACAGGCGTAGGAATGGAGTTGGCATCTTAGTAGATGAAGAGCTTAGAGGTCAGGTAGTGGAGGTGAAAAGGATCAACGATAGGTTAATAACTATTAAGTTGGTCGTTCGGGGGTTTACCCTGAACGTGTGTAGTGCTTATGCGCCGCAAGTGGGATCGGAAGGGGAGGAGAAGATGCGGTTTTGGGAGGCTTTGGAGGAGGTGGTGAGAGGCATGCCTAGTTCGGAGAAGATTGTTGTAGCAGGGGATTTCAACGGGCACATCGGGGCGCTACCGGGAGGCTTTGGTGACGTGCATGGTGGTTTTGGTTTTGGGGAGAGAAATGACGAGGGGGCGACCCTACTGGAGTTTGTGAGGGCCTTTGGGCTGGTGGTGGTGAACTCGGGCTTCCCGAAGAAGGACGAGCACCTGATCACCTTTCGAAGCGCGGTAGCCAGGACTCAGATTGACTTTTTGTTGCTTAGGAAAGGGGATAGGGCGTTGTGTAAGGACTGTAAAGTCATCCCGAGTGAGAATCTTTCGACCCAGCATAGGCTCTTGGTTATGGATTTGGGTATAAAGAAGAATAGAAAGAGGAGGACTAAGGAGTGTAGACCGAGAATTAAGTGGGGTGGCCTGATGCTAGTGAATGCGTGGGAGATAGGAGAGAGGTTGGCGAGAATGGGGGTGTGGGAGTATAGGGGGGACGTGGATAGTATGTGGGACAGGGCGGCAAGGTGCATCAGGGAGAATGCAAGTGAGGTGTTGGGTGTTTCTAGGGGCCGGGCTGGGCACCGTCGGGGGGATTGGTGGTGGAATGAAGAGGTGGAGCAGAAAGTGGGGACCAAGAAAGGGGCGTATGCTAAGTTGGTGGAAAGTAAGGACGAAGAGGAGAAGCGGGTAAACAGAAAAGAGTACAAGCTAGCGAGGAAGGAGGCGAAGTCAGCAGTCACGACAGCTAAGACGGCCACTTTTGAGAGCTTGTATGCAGGGTTACAGGAGAAAGGAGGGGAGAAAAAGTTGTTTAGACTCGCTAAGGCTAGGGAGAGGAAGGGTCGTGACCTCGATCAGGTGAGGTGCATTAAGGGGGAGGACGGTAGAGTGTTGGTGGAGGACGGCCACATTAAGAAGAGATGGCAGTCGTATTTTCATAGGCTCTTGAATGACGAAGGGGATAGAGCTATTGTGTCAGGGAAACTAGAGCACTCAGAAGAGTGTTGGGATTTTAGCTATTGTAGACGTTTTAAGGTAGAAGAGGTTAGACAGGCTGTCCGCAGGATGCGAAGAGGTAGGGCGACGGGGCCGGATGAGATACCGGTAGAGTTTTGGAAGTTCGTTGGAGAGGCTGGTGTAAGGTGGTTGACTGGATTGTTTAATGAAATCTTCAGGACGGTAAAGATGCCCGAGGCATGGAGATGGAGTACCATGGTCCCTCTCTATAAGAATAAGGGGGACATTCAGAGTTGCAATAACTATAGGGGGATTAAGTTATTGAGTCACTCTATAAAGATCTGGGAGAGAGTGGTCGAGGTGAGGCTGAGACGGATAGTGTCTATTTCGGAAAACCAGTTCGAATTTATGCCCGGCTGCTCGACGACGGAGGCAATCCACCTGGTGCGGAGGTTGGTGGAGCAGTATAGGGAGCGGAAGAAGGATCTGCACATGGTGTTTATCGATCTGGAGAAGGCATATGACAAAGTCCCCAGGGAGGTGCTTTGGAGATGCTTGGAGGTGAGTGGAGTACCGCTGGCATATACCAGAGTAATTAAGGATATGTATGATGGAGCGAAAACTTAGGTGAGGACGGCGGGAGGAGACTCAGAGCATTTCACTGTCCTGACAGGATTGCATCAGGGATCTACTTTTAGTCCCTTTTTGTTTGCGTTGGTGATGGATGTGTTGACGCGGCGCATTCAAGGGGAGGTGCCGTGGTGTATGTTTTTTGCAGACGATGTAGTTCTGATAGATGAGACTCGAGAGGGTGTGAATGACAAATTAGAGGTGTGGAGGCAAACTCTTGAGTCTAAAGGGTTCAGGGTGAGCAGAAGCAAGACAGAGTATGTGGAATGCAAGTTTAATGACGTGAGGCGGGAGAATGAGGTAGTAGTGAAGCTGGAAGCACAGGAGGCATGTAAGAGGGATAAATTCAAGTATCTTGGGTTCGTGATCCAGAGTAACGGTGAGATTGACGAGGATGTCTCGCACCGTATTGGGGCGGGATGGATGAAGTGGAAACTCGTATCGGGGGTGCTGTGTGATAAGAAGGTGCCGCCCAAGCTTAAAGGCAAATTCTACAGGGTGGTAGTTCGTTCGGCCTTGTTGTATGGAGCGGAGTGTTGGCCAGTTAAGAACTCCCACATCCAAAAAATGAAGGTGGCAGAAATGCGGATGTTGCGTTGGATGTGTGGACTAACTAGAGGGGATAGAGTTCGGAATGAGACTATCCAGGAGAAGGTTGGTGTGACTTCAGTGGAGTGCAAGATGCGGGAAGCATGATTGAGATGGTTCGGACACGTGAAGAGGAGGGGCATGGATGCCCCGGTCCGTAGGTGTGAGAGGCTAGCGTTGGATGGTTTTAGGCGGGGTAGGGCTAGGCCGAAGAAGTACTGGGACGAGGTGATTAGGCGGGACATGGAACAGTTACAGCTCACCGAGGACATGACCCTAGATAGGAAGGTCTGGAGAGCGCGAATTTCGGCAGAGGATTAGGGCCAGTTTAGGTCGCTAGTGGAGGGAATTACTTGGTGGGGGTTTTATTCCTGTTATGATTCCGTCTTCCGTGTTCCATGTTTTATTACGAATCTGTGTGCTTTCCTCTGCTTTCCTCTGTTTTATATTACTTATGGGTGTCGTATTTATGTTATGTAATCTGCTTCTGTGCTTTACTATGTGTTTGTGTGGTATCTCGTGTCTTGAGCCGGGGGTCTATTGGAAACAGCCTTTCTACTTCATCTGAGGTAGAGGTATGGACTGCGTACATCTTACCCCCCAGACCCCACTAGATGGGAATACACTGGGTTTGTTGTTGTTGTATATATATATATATATATATATATAATATTTCTATTTAAAAAATAAGTCTTCAAAACCATCTGTTCAATATTTTCTTTCTTTAATTAATTTTGACAACTTTCTTACTTGATTATTATCAATTGTGATCTATTTATTTGAATTGCCCTAATTATCTCTTAACTTATTTTCGTTCCTTGTTTATTGATCTTAATTATTACCAATTGTGATTTATTTATTTGAATTTTGATTTAATTGCATTAATTAAGGAAGAGATATGCCCTGATTATCTCTAAACTTACTTCTGTTCCTTATTTATTGATCTTGATTATTATCAATTGTTTGAATTTTGATTTGATGACATTAATTAAGAAAAAGAATTGCCTTGATTCTCTCTTAACTTAGTTTCGTTCCTTATTTATTGATTTTCTATTCACTATAAAGGAGTACTTTCCTTCACTATTTTGGGGAAAAGACATCATACTCCCTCCTCTTTTACACACTTGCTTTTCATCCTCCATTATTCTCTTATACAAAAGAAAATCTTACAAACAAAACTTTTTACTACGCTTTACTCTTTGCAACAACACATGGCTTGAGGTTTTGATTGTGAGTTTCAACTTGACAAGACTTTCTTTTATCTTACCTCCTGCTGCCTACTGGTATTTTTTCTAAAGCTTTAATTGATGAATTTTATTGTTCTAAATTATGTTGTTTCTCTGGTTGTTGCTAAATGCCATGTATGTTTTCCTCTGGAATGTTTATAATTTTAGGACTTGAGAAGATATTTGTGTGGCAGTATATTTTTGTGCATGTGCTTGTATCTGATAGTTTTCAATTTGAGTTCCCGGATTCAGGTAGAATGAAGTTGTCGGGAATTCGAAAATGGTTAAGGCTATCCCACTTAGACTTTTTCTTATTTTTTTTAATTATTTTGGGTCTGTAATAATTTATTGTATGAACTCTTTATGTAATAATAAAATTACGGGGACTGCTAAGGGACCCGGGATTATGTGACTTCGATGTGGTATGCAATTGTTTCTATCACCTAGGCAATTTTCTTTAGGATTGTTAATTAAAATGCAGTGTGTGAGGCAAACTATTTTATCACCTAGAAATCATGCTTATAAGAGTTTTGATTAATTTCAGACCTATCAAATTAAGTTTGAATATGTCAGTTTAATTCACAATGTGTTTAATTATTTTTAACAAATGTTTGGCCTACTGTAAAATATGTTTCAACTTCTATGTTATGTCTTCAACACGCTTACATAATTTTTCATGTGCTTTACTAACTTTTCAGCCCTGTAATAATTTTCCGTCACATTAAATACTTTTTCAATATTTAAACACTAATTTTTTAGCATACTAAATATATTTTTCAGCATTTTAAATTATGATTTTCAGCCTATTAAAATAATTTTCATCTTATGAAACTGAATTTCCAGCATACAAAAATGAATTTCCAGCACATAACTTTTTTATAAATTTTTCAGCATTAAAAGTAATTTTCAGAACATTAATTGAATTTTCAGCATTCAGTTTATTATTTTGACAGTTTTTATTTATAAATAGTTGGTTTCAATGAGTTCATCATGTTTGTTTACATCTTTAATGCTATAAACACGTCTACTCGTCTTTGGACACTAGACATCTTATCTATAGGTTTAACTATACAAAAAATGAGTAATTGCTTGTCCTCGCATGCTAATCATCTTAACCAACTCCTAATTAAGCAAGAAGCCTATTTGAGATTATTATATGGTACATGTTGTCCTATGTATTTGACGCGCTTTGAGTCTAACTAGGAAGTCTAAGTTTATTTGTCTAGATCCAAATTTAAAGTAGAAAAGTCCAATGTCTTTTGGCCGATAAGTTGGGATGGGTAGGAATTCTAGGAAATGCGAGTTTTATCCTGTCTTCTAGAGTGCCTTTAAGCTTAACAACCAGCTTATGTGGGAGATGGGTAGACATTTGAAAATGATGTAAGTTGACCCGAGCATGATTTTACAATGCGACACATGACATTGTCACTCATTAATAAGTCGGTCGAATAAAATAAAATAAAATAAAATAATTCATTTGTCCAATTTTGTAAATTTGTTTTTTCTCTTTTATTTACTTTGAATGTTTTATTTGCTTGGGGTAATTTAGATTTTCTAACTTTATATAAATATTTTGTTATAAGTTATGTCATTTCTGTCTTCTCGCTTATTAACTTTACATTATTTCTTGCTTTTATCTCCACTTAAATAACTAATAATTAGAAATAGTTAAATAATATATCTTGTCTTATTCATTACTTTATCACTTAGTTAATATTAAGTTTATAAAATAAGTGATCTTTTCTTATCACATAGAATATCCACGCAAAATATGAATTCGACTGGGAACCACATTTGTGGACCTCGAAAGGTGTCTAACATTTTTTTTCGAGCTAATTTGAACCCTTATTCGAATTTTTGGTGAACTAGACTAAATAACAAAATAGGTTCGTAATTAGTTTAGAATGGTGCCTTAACGCACCTTAATTCATTAGGTGGCGAGTCTTCATTCTTAAACAATCCATAGAGAGTTGTCACGTCGAATCTTGCTTTTTGCAAGAAAAAAGAGGCGCGACAACTGTATGTGCTGATGCGTTATGTTATGTTATTATTTTGATTTATTTACTTATCTATGCACAATGATGTTGGAGCTATTTTAGCTTTGTCTATACTTCGATTTAGTCATGTTATCTTACATTTTATCGTAATTATATCATAATTTAGCTCAATCGGCTGATGATGCCTACTAAGTACCTGTTGTTTTGATACTCATACTATTCTTTTGTACCTTTTTGGTACAAATTTGAGTACCGAGTGTCGCTGTTGATTGTTGATCGTGCTGTGTTGATTTTTCTGGAGATAGGGTGAGTTCTTGAAGTTGAAGTCACCTATTTCCGTTCATCTTTGATATTTAGTATTTAGTTATCGAGACAAATGTTGTTGACTATTCTAACTCTTTGAGTGTATTATTATTAGATGCTCGTGTACTAGCTATATCAGGTTGTGGGATGGTATCTTGTATTAACTATTTTATCTATGTCGAATGTTTAACCTATTTATCAATTGTGTTATTGATTTTCGCCTATGATTGGACATTTTTGACCAAGTTAACCCATTGCATTTAGCTTCGGGTTGTGGTTTGACTTACCTACTGACGGGACAAAGTAGGTGCCATCATGACTCGTAAATCGAGTCGTGACATCCATCACCAAGAAGCTCTTCATCATTTTCTTGAGGTCGGAATATATATTTATTTATATTAAGCGATGTCACAATTATTGGTGTAATTAATGGATGTGATTTATCCTGTAAATCACTATAACATTATTTTAGTGTATGTTATTGATAGATAAAAATTTCATTTGTGAAATGCTCAATTGATAGGCCAAGACAAATATCTTTCCAGGATCTTTCATTTCAAATTCTTTCTTCAAACTTAATGTCACGACCCAAAAATGCGTCATGATGGCACTTAAAACTACTCGGCCTTGGTAAGTAAGTAAATCACTCAAACTGATAAAGTTAAATTATAAACAACAATGATACAACCTAAGGTAAGACTTTTAGCACGAAGCCAGACCTAAACAAGTAAAATAATAGCAAAAGCCTAAAAGAATTATCATAAATCACCCAATATCTAGTGTAATAATGTAAGAGAATCTAGTACAATATTTCAAAGCTGAAATTATACATCTGTCTCTGAATCATAAAGAAAAACAAGTAAGGACAAATAAAGTCTGAATCATCCCCAAACTTTGGAGAGAATCAATACCTTAAAAATTTGAGATCCCCCACAGAATCAACCACCACGTGAGGTACTCGTATTAAAATTTACACCATAAGAAAAAAGTAGGGGTGGGTACAGTCCACTTGTACTCAATAGGTATAATAGGTTGACTGAGAAAAACAAAAAATAAGATAAGAAATTTATGAGCATGTCACCTACAAGCAGAAAAAGTCTCAAATGGTAGCTCACATCGTCTTCACTAACAGTTCGAATATATAAACAAAAACAATATAAGCATACATGAAGAATATGTTGAAACTAAATAAAAGTCAAGGAAATCAAAGAATAATGAGAAATGTGTATGCGAATGCAATGCAATGCAATGTGGACGAGAAGAATGGTGAAATCCATCACATGACTTTCTGTATCATATGACTTTCTGTATATACCTGCCGAGCTCGCAGCTTCTAAGTAGGACTCATGGGGGGTTCGCAACCCATATATTATATTGCATATCTCAATCTCAACTCACCTCTCCAACTCATGTTCATGGAGAGGCTTTTCATAAAAGTATCTCATTTTCTTTCAAATATAGTGTTTCTTAATGGTACTAGTATCATGAATATATATGAATGGAATGAGGATGTAATGCTCAACTCAATATGATGATATCCAATCCATCCAACATGTATATATAAGTGAGCCCAGAAATCAACTTAATATGTCCATAATTTATGATCATCAACTCTAGTTAGGCACCATCAAAATAAATATACATGTAAGACATCAGTAACATCATATCAACCCCTAACTCGAGTAATTCTATTATGGCAAAGGAAATCAATTCTCAAATAAGGCCTATACTGACAAAATAAGTCCTCGTACATCTAGTATATCTAGAATAGGTATGAAGGAATATATCTACAAATAAGGTCAATGATGTCAAATAAAACCCCTACACGGGCAACACATAATATCAGATATTACGAGTCACAATATTAGATATTACGAGTCAAAATAATAGAGTATAAGCCCTCCACTAGCACACAACAGTAGTAATAATCTCAAAATACAAACCCTAGAGTTATTTTTCCCAACTCATAGCAGACTTTACTTATTAATTACCCAGCTCGATTTGAAAGAAGTTAAGCCATAACCTACCTTGAAAAGATAAAATTTCAATCTATTGTACTTCAACATTAACCCTTCTCCTTGTAAACTATTAGAATCAAATATACCATTTAAATACAACAATCTATATATTAAAACAAAGCTAACGATATCCATATTTGGACAATAAAAAGGGTAAAATTAGAATTTTATTTTAAAAACACATTCCCCAAGGTTATTGGAGTCTAATAGAGAAAATAGACTTTCTCTTTGATGATCATGGTGGACCAACCCATTCACGAAGGGTAAGCCAAGTTTTGGTTCGTGTTTGCGACAACATCCGCGAAGAAGGACCCCTAGCAACATTAGTAGCCATGGAACCTAATTTTCTTGTAATTTAATTCAATTTTAAGTCCAAAAAACTCTAAAAAACTTGGAGAATTGTGGAGCCTGATCATTGGGTGTTCGGCATGAGCTAGAGAGTTCATCGGGATTATTTCTTCATCAAAATGTCCATAAATTCCCTTTGATTTCTTGATTAATTCTTCGCTATAAACCTAAATCCCTAGATACTTTGTGGGATGATTTGAGGGAGTATTTGTAATCAGATTTCACCGATTTTTTTTTGAATAAATGATCCTTGAGCTTAAAGGGATATTTTGGCAGCTTCAAAGTGGTGATTTTGAAAGTGGGCCCCACATGAAATTTTAGCTTAATTTGGACCCAAAGCATTTATATGAAATATGGGTATTATTATTCTCTATTAATGTGAATATCATTATTTTGATAGTTTGGCATAATGTGGAGGCTCCTCAGAAGGAAAAAAACTTTAATTTTGTCGACTTTCTTGCACTTCGTCGGTGTCCAGATAGGCTAGATGATGTGCCGGGATTTAGCGGCACATTCGATGCTTAAGACAAGGAATTTATGCTTGGACTTAGGTTATTTTGTTGGATATGATATGTTTGTTGCATGATAGCAGGGAAAATAGATGAGAGTTGGATTGAGTTGAAAAAGGGAAGAAAAGTCTCAAAAAAGTCAAGTACTGGTCAGGCTATGAGTTGTTATGTCATATACAACTCATAGCCCAAATCATAAGAAGAACAGTGTTTGCAAGTTGAGAGAAGGAGCCAAGTAAAAGGTGACCACGACTCATAAGGAGCGACTACAAGTCGGGGTGTGCTGCCGTAATGATAACAATGAGCAGAGTTGAGATCTGGAATTGAAGTCAGGGAAGACTATAGTGATCAATCGTAATGAGACCAGTATGAAAATCTATAAAGTGTAAGATTCAAGTTATAATGAGTGAAGACCACAAATCATAAAGACTGAGTACGACATGTGGTAAAGAATCGTAATGACTACATGTCACGGACTGAACCAGGGCCTGGCCGTGATGGGTATCTTAAGTCTTACATGGATCAGAGATCACCCTCTGCACCTAACCAACCCAAACACAACGCACCCCAAAGTTGGATAAATTCCAAACATATAACAAGATAGCGTACAATAGCTTAAGAAAATTATAATGGATGTCCATAACCAACCAACAACGACCGTTCAAATGACCGACCGACACCGCCCAATAACCACAGTAGTTCAAATAAAGCCTTCTAACAAGAATAAAAAATAAATATCAATAAAGTGTCGAGATATGTCCCGGACTATAGCCAAAACAAGTCTGAACAGTCTAAGAAGTAAAAAAATAAAACATAAAATATAGACTTCCAGTGTATGGAAGCTTGCCACTTCAATATAAACTCACGAGCCGATCTCGGATCCTAATCACTGAGCAGGAGGAGTAGAAGTATGACCAATTCCTACATCGCATGGGTACACAACATCTAAAGACAATTAGCGGGGTGAATGCTAGCATGTAACTTAGGGATAAGGACAACATAAAGTCATGATCAATAGTTAAAAATCATTCAAAACAAATGCATATAATCAAATGCATATACATGTATACTTCATATGCCGAGAAAAAGAACAAGGTTTAATATGCACTTAAAACTTTATCCTAGATTGTGTAGCTTAACCATCATAGCATGTACCCACGGGCTATATGGGCCCTATCTCTCACCCCCTGATCGGGCCCCAGTGCGTGTAGTTGCGTGAATCGGAGAATAATCTCATATATATACACATGGGTGACTCGAACATCCTAACATATACTAAGGTGACTTAAATGCCCGATCATGTAACGATTTACGGGGTCTCGAACCTCCTTAATCATGAAATAATAATAAGGAGGACTTGAACCTTCCTTGGTCACTTTAACCCCCACATTGGAAAACGCAATTTTTAGTATCGGCCACTCGGACCTCCACTTTCACGACTCAGCTACACAACCCTTATTAGAGCCCAATTAAAACAAGTAATACATATTCCCATTCATTGAACCATATTCCACATTAAGGCATACATTGTTGGTATCTTCATACCAACTACACTTGCAAGGTACTAACAACATGCCAAAACAATTTCCATTAACTTGGGGAGAACAACTCCATTTGTTTATTAGTACAAAGTGGGGGAACACCGACTGCCTTTGTTTATTAAATCAAACCGTTTTGTTTCAAATACCTCTTTATATTATGCAATAGTTCAAAACTAGTTCAATTTCACAAATTCTCATATTTCTCATAATTAAAACCAATTTCACATCATGGGGTTGGGGACATAACCACTTCAAAAGTCACAAGTTCAGAAAAATCACAATTCCCTAGTTAAATTCACCATACCCATGCACCCACAAGTTCAAAACCATAATTAAAGCATACAAATCATATGTAAACCATGAGAAACATTCTTCAATACATAAACATTCAAAATCCACAACCCTTGTTTCAAAATCAACATGAACATCTCATGACCAATACTTTAAACACATGGTTTTACAAAATTAACAATAAGGAAAGAGTAACATTACTTAAACACCAAGAAATTTGTAGATAATTCGACCCCTGAGCCCTTAGATAACCAAATTGATGAAACCTTAGCTTGGATTGCTTGAGAGAACTTAGAGAGCCTTTGGAGTGTTTGAGAAGTTACTTGGATTTGTTTCTGAGTGTTAATGACACCCTAAAGGTGTTATAAGTCGTGGATTTTTTTTTGGATAAAAAGGAAAAATGTCTAGAATGCCTTAATATAAAAGCTGAAAAAGTATCACCTTTGACTATGGGTCAACCACTGACTCGTAGACACTCCCTACGACTCATCACCACGAGTCGTAACCCAGGTAGTACCACCAAGGCACCCTATATTGCTGACCTTACAACTCAACCACAAGAATCGTAATGGGACCCTACGACTCATAGGATCTGGTCGTAATTAACATAGAACCCAAATTGGGACTTACACTGGACACCCCACGATTACACCTAATGAATCATAACATCTCCATACAACTCTTAGTGAGCCACTCATACTCAGAGAAGAATCATGCCAAAAACTTACCTGATTAGGTTACGACTTATCCCAACAACTTGTCATGAATCCTTAGGACCAGTACCCTCAAGTCGTACCTAGGATAGTAACTTCAATATCACTTTCTGGACACCTTATGACTAGGGTCACATGATCCATCAAAACACCCTATGACTCATAGAGAGAGTCATAGTTTTTGCACCCAAGTGCACACGCAAGTGTACGTGGTCTCACCAAGTAGTAAAGTGTTCCTTTAGAAGCCAAGTATCGATCCCACAGGTACTTGTTTTAATAACTATAAAATTTTAGTTAACAATTGAGATTAAACTATGGTGTAAAAGTGACTAAAAGAGTTGTTGTTAAAATAAACAATGCGGAAAAGTAAAAGTTTTGGACAATCAATGAGGAGACACCCGGGATTAAAGCACTGTGAATAATCATACTAAGCTATTGAACTTCATTGGTTAGATTACTTTTGTTGGTTGTTGATTCACAGGGTTTATAGTATGATCATGGTCTCCCGATCTTCTAATCTTCTACCTAACTTGACATTATACATCGTTGAGCAGGGATGCAATAATCTATTTAGATGCATTAAGATGTCATCCTGCAAGTGAACCAAATAAGACTTCTAGGTATATCCATATCCTAGACGCTAATTCAAATCCCTTATTCTATAAAAGAATAAGAACCTTACTCTATTTATCCCCATGTTCTATCCTCTTATTCCCCCTCCCGGGTTTACAAAGACGATAATGGATGTATTCTAAGGGTCACAAATCCCTAAAATAGTTATAACAAGGATAAATAAAAACCCAAATATGATAAACATCCAAAACCAAATCAATTCAAAGCAATAGTAATTATGTTCTTGGGCTTAACCCCGAAAAGAAGGATTTTAGCCATTCATAGACATAACCGTAATAACCCTGGATGAATACAAGATAAAATCCATAAATTAACTAAAGTAAAAGAAGAAAACCCCTAATTGAAGTGTTTTCCAGCCCCTCTCCAAGTTTTAAAGTCGTCCAAGGTGTTTAACATCAAGTTCAAGTGTCCTATTTGTAGGAGGAAAATTTTGGTCATCCATGGAATAGGGTATGCGCCGCGGGGCTTATTCCCTGGGAATAGGGTGTGCGCCACCCCTCCTATTCCAATAGGACCAGGGTGTGCTCCGCCCCATATATTTCATGGAAATAATGTATGCCCTAGGGGTGGCAAATGGGCGGATCAGATCGGATTTGGATGGATTGAATTTAAATGGATTGGATGTAATCCACCCATATAATATATGTGTAAATATGGATTTGGTCAAATATGGATTGGGTAAAAATGATTGCTACCCATTTTAACTCCTAAAGACAAAAACTTAGAACTTGTATATGCATATCAACTTGACTTTTTTCTCTACTACTCCACCCTCCCACCCCCAACATCCCTCCTCCCCATACCCATTTTTATTTTTTTTCTCTCTTCTATCTCTAATCTCTACTTTTCTTTCCTTTTCCCTACTTTTTCCCTTTAGTTTCCTTTTTTTTTTTGGTTGTATTTTGTATTTTTTTTTAATATTTTCGATGAATATGGATAAGTCGAGTACAAATCATGGATGATGATGGAAATATCTAACTTTAAAAATTACAATTCATATTTTCTCTTTGTCTTTTTTCTCCCTTTTTTCCCTTTTAGATTATTTTTTTCTCTCTTCTATCTATAGCCTCGATTTCTCCTTTTTCATTTTTTTCTCTTCTATCTCTAGCTTCTACTTATTTTTTCCTATTTTTTTTTCCTTTTTAGTTTCCTTTTTTTATTTTTTACATTTTTTATTTATTTTTGCTTTTACTTTTTTTCTTTCTCATTTTTTTATTTTTTGGTTGTATTTTATATTTTATATTTTTTATATTTTCGAAGAACATGGCTAAGTCAAGTACAAATCAAGGATGATGACAGAAATATCATAATCTCTCATTGTATTTGTATTCACCATCATTTTTTTTATTTTTCCTTTTCTCATTTTTCATTCTTTTTTTCTTTTTCTTTTTTTTTTGTATTTTTTTTCTTTTTTTCTTCAATTCTTCCTTTATGCTTTCTCTCTCTCTTCTATCTCTAACTTCTAGTTTTCTTTCTTTTTTTCTTTTTTTTTTTCTATTTTCGTTTTTCTTCTTTTTTTTCATTTTAATTTTTTTTATGATAATGAAAATACCAAAATCACATATGATTTATATTCACCCAACATTTATAATTTTGTATTCTTTAATACAATTGTATTTGTATTTGTTTTTTATACTTCAAACTTGAATTTGTATTTTACAGTTTGCACCATCATATATATTTTATATAATTCACACTTGTATTTTAAAGAACTATTTTGTATTTGTAATTTATCATTGAATGCACATTATATTTGTATTTTGTGATTTTATTTTGCTTGTATTTGTATTCTATTTTCATTGATAAACTTGTATTTTTTAAAAAACTATTTTATATTTGTTTTAGTAAGTTGACTGTATATTGTATTTGTATTTATAATTGCATTTATTTGTATTTGCATTCATAGTTGACAATATCATTTTTATTTTTAAACAATTAAAAAAGAATAGTTATTTTCTTTATACGAACACTTGTATTTATATATATATATATATATATTGATACAAATTGTATTTTATTAATATAAATTGAAAAATACAAATAAAAATGATAAATTATACAAATACAATTGTTAAATTGTACAAATATAAATGTTACATTTGTATCAAATGATACATGTTTGTACAACTTGAACTGTACACATACAATTGACACCTGTTTATATACAAATATAAATGATAAATTTGATATACAAATGCTAACGATACATTTGCATTGAATGATACATTGTACATTTACATATTTTAGTCTCAAGCAAATACAATTAATCCATATACTTATTTGTATATAAATACAAATGATAAATTGTACATATTCACGACTAAACTATTCAAATATAAATAAAAAATTTATTTAAAATGTATAGTACGAACAAATAAATATAAAGTATAAAAAATATAAAATGCAATGACAACAAAAAAGATGAGAAAAAATACAAAAAGAAGAAAAATGACAAAAATAATGTAACAAGAAGAAAAAGGGAAAAACGAAAATACAAAAAAAAAAAGAAATAAAAATGAAAAAGCAAAAAATAGATGAAAAAACGAGAAAGAAAAAAAGAGAAAATATAAGAAATGAGTAAAAAATAAAAAGGAAAAAAATGAAAAAGAAAAAAAAGTAAATTAAAGGAAAAAAAGTAAGGAAAAAAAAGGGAAAAGAACAAAAAGATACAAAAAGAGAGAAAATAAAGGAGAGAAACTATAAATTGTATTTAGTTGGTAGGATATGCTATGAATTGTAATTAATTGAAACCTAGGCTAAATGGGATAATTAGAAGCTTATGTTTGCTAACTCATGTAGGTCTCAAGCAAATATAATTAATTTATATACTTGTTTGTATGTAAATACAAATGATAAATTATAGACATTATATAGTAATATACAAATAAATATAAAGTATAAAAAATATATAAAATATAAAACACAATGACAACAAAAAAGATAAGAAAAAATACAAAAAAAAAAGAAGAAAAATGACAAAAATGACAACACAAGAATGAAAAAGGGGAAAACGAAAATAAAAAAAGAGAATGGAAAGAAAAAGAAATAAAAACAAAAAAATAGATGAAAAAAATGAGAAAGAAAAAAGGAAAATATAAGAAACGTGTAAAAAATAAAAAGGAAAAAAAACAAAAACGAAAAAATGAAAAAAATTAAATTAAAGAAAAAAAGAAAGAAAAAACAAAAAAGAAAAGCAAAAAAAAATAGAAAAGAAAAAAAACTGAAATTTTAAGCATAGGTGGGGGATCTCAGTATTTAAATAGATACCCATATTTTACTCATTTTGTCCATATTTGTATGAGCTTTTAAAATGAGTTGATGTCCATATTTCTCCATTTGAAATATGAGTGATCTAACTCAATAAATATGGATTAAATGGACTTCTTTCACAAATATGGGCTGAAATAGTGTGCACCACGGGGCAATTCCCATACCCTCACTGGAATTTACCTTGTAAGCCATATCCATGTCTTGTGCATTTGTCCTTTCATATCAAGCCTTGTGGTGTTGTTTCCACTTGAATTTCAGCTTGTTTATCATCCATATATCATCACAATCAACTCACCAAGGACCTTATAAAATTAAACACAACGGATTAGAGCTCAAACCAATACAACATTCAAGACAATGAACTAGAAACTTCAACTAAGAACTAGTTTTGCCCATTTTGATCTTCAATTTATTGTTTGACTCTTGGCTTGATTCATTTAAACTTTGAACACTATAAACAAGTTGTTCCACACATAATTACACAATAATAACCTTAAGAACTGATTATACACATTAGAATCTATTGCGATCAACTAGAACACCTAGCTTAAGCTAGTAACACTAGTTTTTTCGTTTGAATTCTAAGTGACCAAATTAAGTACAAAATTATTTGAAATACACCTTAAACATTGTAATTAAAAACTTAAACACTTAAATGCTCAATTATATCATTGTTAACACATTAAGTACACAAGTTTTCCTCAAAATAAGGCTAATAAGCTCGGACAACAACACTGAGGTGCATAAGTCCACCTCAAATCAGTAGTCAAGTTAGGGAGCTCAAAACTCAGGAAATTTCCAAGGACCAAAACCCCGGGGCATTACACTAGAAAAACTTGAAGCCCTGAGGATGAAAGTTCACTTGAATGCCTACGACTGCAATATACGACTCATAAGGAGACCTCACGAGTTGTAATAATTGCCGACTTAATTTTCCTATTCCATTTTTATTAAGATTTCTTATTATTTTGAGACACTATAAATACCATAGGGTTATTCCTTTATTAGGTTACACACTTTTACATTATTTTTGATACTTTTAGCATACTTTGATCAATGAGATTTTGTTCTTGAGATTTTTGGTTTTGTATTCAATTAAAGATTTTGGATTTTACTATTTCATCATTGTACAATTAATTATCATGGATTGTTGCATGAACATGAGAAGCTAAATTCCTTAACTAGAGTTGTGGGAACCCTGGCGGAATAGCTACGTAAGAAAAGTGGGAGATTTATCTATTCTACTGTAGTTGCGTGTGTTGCAACCTTCTTTGTATTAATTAGACCCAAGCTACTGCAGAAGCTTGGGAGTTGCCTGTATTCGAGAATATCCTCACAAGGGAGTTTGAGATTGGGAAAAAGAGGTTATAACTGTAATTAAAGGCTATAAACCCTCATCTAATCAACTCGAGTCTCAAAAGGTGAGGGTTGTGCTTGAGGTTATATACAAGGGATAGCAAGGCGATACCCTGAGACTCACAAGATAAAGGATGAAATCTATCAACGTGTTCACAAGATAGTTGATAGTACATAACTTGTCAGCTTTGCATACATAGTAGGAGGTTAGGTAGATTAAACACGAAAATATTACTGACACGATCCGACCCGGGGCCTTGTCGTAATGGGCATCCCAAGTCCAACCAGGATCGGAGACCACCCCCAATACCCAACCCCATCATCCAACGCATTGTCTTGAGTCAGATAAATTTCAAACATATAACAAGATAACGTATAACTATCCCAATCCAGACTCTGGGTTAGGTTTATAACCATGACCGACCCAAACAAGTCCAACCGTCCCAAATCAGTCGTTATGCATTATCAAACTATAAACCAAAACCAAAACAATAACCAACCCAAGTTCCATTACATAACATAAGAGGATGGAATAGTGAGAAATTTCATCCAATGGTATCAGCCCCAATACTAAGGCTGACACTAATACCGATCTCGCCTATGTCAACCCATAGTAGTTCCACAAAAGCCTCTAACTAAAAGAAAACCAATATCTTATTGGGACATGCACCCAACCATAACCAAAACCAATATCCATAAATAAACCAAAGTGTGTAAAAACATCTATGAATATAAAATAGAGCCTTCTGAAAAGATGGAAGTTCACCACTTCAATCCCAAGAGCTGATCCCAAAATATGATCACTATGCATGAGGAGTATAACGCTCGATTCCTACACCGCGTGGGGATATAGCTGCCCAAAGACGGGTTAGTAGGTGAATGCTAGCATGAATGTAGGATAAGAATAAAATAATGCCAACCAGTAAAACCAAGTAAACCAACCATATACATACAAACCATACATATATATATAACCATGTCGGGTAAAGAAACTGGGTTTAGCATGCATTTGAAACCATTAAACTGAGTATGCGTAGCTTAACCATCTAAACCACCCACGGTCTATATGGGTCTAGTGTAACCCCTTGAACAGGCTCAAATACGTGTAGCCGCACAAACCGGAGATACCATAAGAGTAGGGGATTCCCAAGTACCCTTACCCTCCATGATATGTATGAAAAGTGTACTTAGAGAATTTCTGTGTACCTTATAATATCATATAAGGTCGCCATGACCAACCTCTTATGTCAGCAAATATGAGTTTCCAGTGTTCATTTATTAAACTCCTACCTTTACGATTAGCTATCATACCCCACCATTATTGACCAATTAAAACCATTTCCACTAACCCAATCCATTATTTCATGTATTATTAACCAAGGCTATTAATAGTGGTATCGTCATACTGACTATAACTTGTAAGTATTGTCCTTAGCCAAACCTTAGGAGGTTAAGGGATTCTCGTGTACTCATTTACCAAGTTAACTTGGGGCAGTCCCATGTACCCCACAAGTGTTACCATTATTATGTTTGCTTGGGGGAGTCCCATATACCCCACAAGTTTTTCTATTATTATGTTTGCTTGAGGGAGTCCTATGTAACCCACAAGGAGTTCAATTAACCATAACCATGACCACCAAACCATTACATTTAACTATTCCAAACCATATAAACCATTTATACTCTATAGGTTTCCATTACCAAACCATACCATGCAATAGTTTCATTAAAAAGTACAACAACATAGTAAAAACATTCTCATAGGAATTTTATCAAACATATTGGGGACATAGTGTTTCCAAAACCAAACTCAAATACCAATTAAACATTCTCATGAAACCAAGTATCCTAACCACTATTAAAACATGTAAATACATAATTAAAACATGGAAAAATCATAACCAAGCCATTATAACCAAAATCCCCAACATATATTCAAAAACCCAAAACCATAACACAATTATACCATGAATTTTCTTAAAAAATATGACTTTAGTTGGAACTAACAATGAGGGAAGGAGTACATGCCTTAAATTGAATAGATGAGTGAGAGAAATCACCAACACATGCCTCAAATTAATCCTTAAGATCAAACCCTAGCTTTCTTTGCCCAAGAACTTTAGAGAGGATTAGAAAATGTTTTCTAAGTATTAAAGAGTAAAATAATAGGGAAAATAAACTCCCATGTAATTTAAAAGTCGTGGGACCTTATTAGGTTAAGTGGAAAAATATCCATATTTCCCCTTCTTAAATTACATAAAATTCCCATTAGGGAGTACGACTAACCATACTAGTCGTACCCTCCAATACGAGTGGTACCCACCACTCGTACCTTAGGCCTCTCCGTTAGACCCAGCACTGTCTAAGGTACGACTTATCCAAATTAAGTCATACACAAAGCATATGACCCATACCTTTGACTCGTACCCCTGGCAGAATGGAATCACAAGAGGTTTGAACATTGTATACCATACGAGTCCATGGTATGACTCGTACCCTAGCTTATGGCTCATAGTGAACCACTCGTACTCAGATTCAAGTTAGGCTACTAAGTCTAAGATTAAGTAAAGGAAAAACCCAAACCAAACGACCCGTATCTAACCATATCACTCGTAACAACAAAAATCATACCCATTCCAAAACCCAATGCAATCCACCAACCAACACTGGTTATGACCAAGGCATACCACTCGTATCCTAGTATACGACTGGTACACACCAATCGTATGTTGTCCAAAACCAAGAAATTCAGGAAATTTTCTAAGGGTCCCAAACCCAGGGTGTTTCACTTATATAGTTATGAAGCCAGGGGGAACATGGTCCTAATATTTCTTTTATTGTTTACAAACTCAAGCATTCAAGTTTGACTACCTATTACTGTTGACTTCAAATTCACCCATTTACTTTTCTGCACTGCTTGTGGATTTTGTCAAGTTTGAGATATTGTTTGACGTCCCAACCAAAGTTGGATTAATATATGTGGCATCGACCGCATCATACTTCTTTGGAGGTTAGTTTTGGGCGACATTAAATTTTGGCGCAGTTGTCAGGAAGATATAGTATGAATTATTGATTGAAGTTATTGAAGTTTGTGGGTTTTATTTTCTGTTCTTGATTTGGTATACGATGATGTATTCCAAATACTAGGATTCAAGGCAATCCCTTACCCCCATTAGATCCGGAGCCCAAAAGAATTCTATAAATATCACGAAAGATGTTAGAGCAATATTCCTGTTGGGGTTTGAGACCCTCAGAGTATACCTCTCCCTCTTCTTGCTAATCCATATAATGTTTCCAATAGACAGATAAAGTAATTTTTAGCAGAGGTAGCTGAAGAGAGAAGAGTAGTCGAGGAGGCCCAATTGGCTCAACAAGCACATCTAGCTTTGTCAAGATCAGTAGAAGACATCGAGCACCACTCAATGCAAATAGTGATAGAGGTTGTGGTAGTAGATCTAGAGTAGTCCCAGCCTATCAGTATCTACCACCGTATGATGAAGATGAAGACATAGGGTATGTAGAGCCTGCTGAGACTGGAGCCATTGTTCTATCTACTTGACCCCCTAATATGAAGTTTTATATTACCAGCACAATAATCCAACTGCTGAATCTGAAGGGTGTATTCTCGTGGTAGCAACAGATGATGCAAATATGCATCTAGCAAATTTTACTGGGATATACACTTCATATACTATCCCTGGGGTGGATTAAGAAACATTGAGATTATGGTTGTTCCTTTTTTTAGTGACATGTGAAGTGCCATTGTGGCTGGGAGAAATTCCTAGAGGCTCAATCACAGCTTGGCATGAGCCGTGAAGATAATTTTTGAATTGATTTTTCCCTTTTGTTAGTATTCTATAGTTAAAAGATGAGATCTATAATTTTCGGCAGTTACATGCAGAGTCTATGTATAAAACATGGTTCAATTCAAAAAAAAGTTGAGCATGGTACCCCATTACAGGATTCCAGGATCCAACCTGTTGGAGATATTCTATAAATCCTTAAATGTTATCTCTAGGTCAATGGCAGACCTAATAGCTGGAGGTATACTTATGCATCTATATTGGGAGATGGCCCAAGAGATGCTAGATGAGATTTCTGTCACTAACTAAGGATGGCATACTTAGGAGGCTGATAGAGAGGTTGGTACATATGCTATTGGCACTGCTAGTGACTACAGAGCTAGTGATGACATGGTAGCACAAGAAGTTGCATAGCTCAGAACTAATATTGGGCTACTTTTAAAATAATTTGCAGTAATGACGGTTGAAAAGGTGAATGTGGTGGGGGCATAGGGCTATACTTACAGAGCTTATGAGTCTGATACAGATGAGAAAAAAAGTATTTAGATCGTGAAGTGGCGGGTTTCTGAGACAAAGGGTAAGGAAACCAAGGTCGGAACTATTATAGTGATAGGTACCTAGACAGAAGTAGAGAATGAGATGGTGATTGGAGGTGCAAAGATGACTACAAAGATAAGAGCGACAGATATGTTAGTCTAGAATAGAAGCAATGTGATCAAAATTAAAAGGCTAAGAAAGTTAAGAAAGCTGCCTTAAGAAGATTAAAGAAGATCTGCTATCAGGACTGAGTTAGAAAGTTAAGTCATATGCTACTGCAATCAAACAATTGGAGTAGCAGTTTGGCCAAATGTCGACCACATTGAATCAAAGGCCTAGCACTCTTCCTTGTAATATAGTGCTAAACCCAAAGAATTATAGTCATTTCCATGTCATTACCACTCGGAGTGGTAAAACCACCATGGATCTACCTGTGCCCACTATAAATAAGTCAAAGAATAATGTTGATCCAGTTGTTGTTGAGGAAGCACCTGATGTAGAAGTAGAAAAATTGTTAGATATTAAGGATAGTAGTATGGAGGACAAAGGTAAGGGTAAGGTTGAGGAGCCTGTTCTAAAAACCATTCCAAGACCTCGACCACCTTATCCTCATAGATTTAAAAAGTAGAAGAAAGAGAGTAAATATCAGAAGTTTCTATCTATATTGAAGGCATTGTCCGTAAATATTCTATTAGAGTAAATGCTAGGTATGCAGAATTCATGAAAGATTTGGTTACTAGAAAACGGACCGTGAGCTATGAGCCTGCTAATAATGTTCATCAATATAGTGTTCGTGCCTCTAGATTGTTGGTAGAGAAGGAGTACCCTAGAGCCTTCACCATTCAATGCACTATTGGGTGTTTCAACTTTGCTCGAGCTTTATGTGATCTAAGAGCAAGTATTAATCTCATGCCACTAGTTGTGTTTAAGCAGTTGGGGTTAAGATCACCTAAACTAACATCGATAAGATTGTTGATAGCTGACCAAACCTTGAAAAAGCCAATTGGTATTCCATGTAATATGTTGGTAAAGATGGTATCTTTTATCTTCCCAGTCGATTTCGTGATACTTGATTGTGGGGTGGACTTCCAAGTCCCAATCATCTTGGGCAAACCCTTCCTATCATAGGGCGTTGGTTGATATGAAGTTTGGACAGATGAGGTTTAGACTCAATGATGAATAGGTAATCTTTAATGAATGCCATTCGATGCGATAACTTGATGATATGAGAGTTATGTCTGTGATAGACACCATTGATGATGAAGTAGATACATAGACTGTTCTAATTGAAGGGAGGTTGGGTGTTGAAGCATTAGCATCAATGATTATGAATTTCAATAGTAATGGAATTGAGGAGTACGAAGAGATGGTTGGTGCTCTATATAGGAGAGGTTCTTATTCTTAAACCCCAAAGAAACTTGATCTAGATATGAAGAATAGAACAACTTTGTCCGCTCATCCATCAATCGAACAACCACTAGTATTAGAGTTGAAGGCCCTCCCATCCCATTTATGCTATGCTTTCCTGGATCCTGACAGCACACACGCAAGTATACATGGTCTAATCAAGTAGTAAAGTGGCCTAATGAAAGCCAAGTATCGATCCCATGGGGACTTGGTTAAACAACGATTCAATTCTAGTTCACAGTTTAGATTAATTCGGTGCAAGCGTAACCAAAAAGAGAGTTTGGACATTGTAAATTTAAACTAAAATAAATAATGCGTAAATTAAAGTCGTGAAACAATAATGGAGTTAAGCCCAGGATTAAAGCACTTCGAACAATCATATCATGTTATTGAATTTTATTCGTTAATTTGCTTATCTTGATTGTTGATTCGTAAGGTTAATTGTATGATCATGGTTTCCTAACCTCTAATATTTTACCAAATTTGGACATTACAACTACTTCATTGAGCGGGGATGTAATAATCCAATTAAGTGAATTACTGCTATCATCCGACGTTTGAATCAAGTAAGATATCTAAGTACATCCCTATCCTAGATGCTATTTGAATTCCTTATTTTATAAATGAATACAAACCCAACTTTGTTTATTACCACGTTCTACCTTCATAGTCCCTCTCCCGAGATCAAAAGGTTGACAATATATGTATTCTATGGGCGATCAATCCTTAAAATAATTAATTCAAGAATAAACAAACCGCCAGATATGATAAGCAAATCCAATAAAATTAATCCAAAATAATAATACTTATGTTCTTGGCTTTAACCCTGGAAAAAGGGTTTTTAGCCGACAATATTCATAATCATGATCCAAAAAATTGAATACATGATATGACAATTAAAATATAATTAAATAATGATAAAACATAATTTAAAGTGTAGCAGCCCCATACTTATGTCCACCGTCACACCGCTTAATCTCCACCGAATTATTCAAGGTGCCTTTTGCCTAACAAAGATTCTATATATAATACCTTAATCATAATTCTTATAGGATTAAAGGAATATAAAGATTTCCATAATCCCTTAAAATGTGTGCCACATATTGGATTTATAATAATGCCAAAACCGTGTAGAATTGAGATTGCAATTTGACCGTGCAATAGTGGAGTGGTGAAATACTGCATGGAACGCACACTTGGCTGCCCCAAAATAGAGGGTGCGATGCATGCTCATCGCATGCACCCACTGAAATTATGTCTCCTAATATTTTCTAAGTCAGTGGAGCACTGAACTAGAGCATGCGTCACACGCTCATCGCTCGTACACACTGGAAGTTGCGTCCAAAATTTTGGTTAACTCTTTATCGTCCCATCTTTCATCCCTTGTCTTGTGGTGTATTTTCCGTGGATTTTAATCCTTTACATCATCATTATATCACCTTATTTAGCTCACAAATCTTCCTACATAATCACACACCACTAATTAGAGATCATGACAACACAATATTCTCAACGACGAATCAAAATAAGAGCTACGATAAGGCTAATTCGTAATGATCTTCACTTATTATTCCGACTCTAGACTTAATCAAATTGAACCTTGAATATTACCAACAAGTTATTCCACTCATAATTACATATTTAAACCATTTGGAACTCCTTTAACTCAATAGAATCAAATGACACCAAGTAGACACATAACTAGCTTAAGCTAGTAAAACTAGTTTTCTCGATTGAACTCTAAATGACTCAATTAAGTACAAAATTGTTTGGAAAACACTTTGAACATTGTAATCATGCACTTGGACACTTAAATGCTTATTTATATCAATATTAACACATTAAGCACATGAATTTCTCTCAAAACAAGGATAAATAAGCTAGAATTGTACGCTAAAGTTTATAAATACACCCAACATCACCACCTCACACTTAAAGCCTTGTTCGTCCTCGAACAACAATTTACTCTAAGCATCATAAATTGAGGAGACTCTAAACTTATAATACATGCAATACACTCAAGCTAGTACTACAATGACTTCACGAAATGCAAGTTTCTACACAAAACACGTTATTTACACAATTGATAGCTCATGAACACTACTCCAAAACATCCTAGCCTCAAGAACTGATTCACCTAGTTGGAAATCTCATGCTTATTGTTCAATCAAGGATGTCATATAAATAACCTATATTCATCAAACATGTTCCCCTCACAACAAGAGAGTTGCCCATAATCACTCATAATAATGCAATTTATAACATAATCTGTACAAGAATAAAATTACTCCTACTCTCACAAGGAATTCACAAGTTACACACAATAAACCATAGGCTTGCCCTTAGTGTAATGCTCCATTAATATCAGAATGTAAAGCTTAGGATCAATTAGGACTTTTTCGGGTTGTAATGTAGGCTTAGGGACGGGTAGGAACTATTTAGGAATAGTGACTAACCTCTTTAAGCGCTTTGATACACTCTTTTTACATTCAAACAACTCTTCAACAGTCAAATTACACCATTTATGAATACCCCATTCATTTGTTTTGCCCCATCTCTTTTAAGCATTTTGACAAACACATGGTGGACGCATTATTTGTTACCACATGAATCAGTTTTTTTGTTTTTCTTTTTCACAAGAATGGTAATATTTCTAGCATAATTTCTATCACACCCATCTATCACACATCAATTATCAACACTAATAACTATTACCTTGGGCTATCAAATTCACCTTTTCCCTATTATTTCTCAAATTCCTTACTCAATTAATTTTTTATTAATGCGTCTAGGAGGTTTTTGGATCAAATTATGGTTTATCAAATAAGGGCTAGGCTACATATGCGGCTAACAAAGAAAAAGATAAAGGATCAATGGGGCTTACTAAGATAAAGCACAAAGCTAGGTCAAATAGAATGTATAAAACAAGACTATCAAAGAAATGCCTGTATCATCTCCGAAATCCACACTCTTTATTTCGCTTTGCACACACACCGGGCAAGTTCTAGACATCACATACAACAAGGAATATACAAATACCTCACACACATATGGCACATGCTTGAATCACATAGGATCATCATAGATTCTTAACCAAATAATAGCATGGATTTAACTTTAAGCCAGGAGTTATAGGAGTCATAAACATGAGTGTAGGTATCTGAAAAGTAGCAATTCACACCAATCAACATGCTTTTACCAATTAAAGCACTTGCACCATGTAGTTAAAAATAACACCAACAAGAATAACTTATGCCAAAAATTTTAAAATTTTTTAAATTGAGCCTAAATTGAGCAAAAATTTAGGAATTTCCCCACCGCACACTTAAAAATCTACTTTGTCCTGAAAGTGAACTTAAAAGTAAGAGATAGAAATACTCCCTGAGGCCTCTAGGTCTAGCTAGTAGCATCCTTACACAGAAATGAGATCCGTGGGATCCCACGCTCTGTTTTTGCCATGCTCCTTGGCTCAGGTTTCTGGTACTCAGACTTCCCATTAACCTGTGATTGAATCAAAAACAAAAACTACGTGAAGTAGAACTAAAAATTAAAAATAAATCATACGTACTTAACTTGGGTTGCCTCCCAAGCAACGCCTGATTTAGTGTCGCGGTACAACCCAACTCAACTCAACTATATTCCTTCCTTCTCTTTCTCACACTTGGCCTTCATCTTTTTATTCTCTTTAATCCTCTTAGGTGTGAATTTTCAAGAGCAACAGATTCCTCAACTTTAGCCTTTTCAAGCACATCAATTAGCATCAAATTTGGCTTAGGCAGTAGAAGCTTAGGCTGCTTAATCAGGTAGTCTAAAGAGGTATTTGGTGGACTACCCACCCCACACTTGTCCCCTTCAATAACATTGGTCATACATAAATCTTTATAGTGGGACGTTATTGTGGGTGCTTTGTAAATATTGAATACCACTTCTTCATCCTCTACCCTCATTTTGAGCGTACCTTATCTAACATCAATCAATGCTTATCCAGTTGCTAAGAATGAATTCCTCAAGATGATTGGTACCTGTTCATCTGCCTAGAAATCAAGAACAATAAAGTCAGTAGGAATAACAAATTTACCAACTTTATGAGGATATCTTCAATGATTTCTTTCTGATAAGCAATGGATCCATCTGCTAGCTGCAAAACCACCATTGTCGATTTAGGCTTTCCCAAGCCTAATGTGTCAAACAAAGATATGGGTATCAAATTTATGCTCGCCCCTAAGTCACTTAGTGAATGGACAACTCTACTCCCAATTTGGATCGGGAGAGTAAACTTCCTCGGATCTCTTAATTTCTTAGGGATTTCCTATGTCATAACAATGCTACACTTTTCAGTGAGTGTTATCTTCTCCACATCCTGCAATTTTACCTTATTAGCAACCACATCCCTCAAGTTTGTATACTTAGGCATTTCTTACAAAACATCTAACAAAGGTAAGTTAATGTGAAGTTCGCTGAATGTATCAAAGAACTTCTTGAACATTGCATCCTCCTTCGCTTTAATTTGCCTCTGAGGGAAGGGTAGTGGCAGTGTATTCTTCACTTTTTGTTCAACAACTTTTCTTTCAAGTACTTAGACTTCCTTGATTTTTTAGTAACTTCTTTATTTACCCGTTCAATCACCACATTAGCATCTACCTCCTTAGTTGCCTTTGGAGGTTCTCCTTGAAGCTCTTTACCACTTCTCAAGGTAATTTCCATAATCTACTTTGGATTTTTTGTATCTGCTGGCGTATTCAATGCTTGCTACAACTGCCCGATCTGCAATTCTAAACTTCTCTGGGCTGCTTGTGAATTTTTCATATCCGCAGTCAATTGTGCTTGATTTTCTAAATGTTTCTTCAACATCTATTCCATGTTACTAGTTGACTAATTCCCTTGTGCTTGTGGTTGCTGAATTCATTGTTGCTGAGCGTTCCACGGCTGAGTCTGCCACTTTATGTTGTAGGCATTACCATAATTTGATCTTTGAGCATTGCCTACATACATTACTGATTCTGGATTTGAAGCACACATGGCTGTAGAATGACCACTACTTTTGCAGATCTCACACCAACCACTAGCTTGCTCAACTGCATTGACTACTTTTGTAGGCTATGGAGCTCCCAATTTAGGCTGCTGAACTGAGTATTAATCATGTTTTGTAATGCAACAACCTGAGTTGATAAGACAGTGAACTGGTCCACCTCCAATACACCTGAATTTTTTTTCGTAGCAGTTCTAGCATATGAATGTCATTTGGGATTTCCTTGTGCTATGCGGTTCAACAATGTGTAAAGCTCATCATAAGTTAATTCTAGTGCTTGACCACCTGTTGCTGAATCTAGCAAAATCTTTGTATTATGATAAAGTGATTCTACAAAAGTATGAGCAAGTACCTCATTGGATTGTTGATGATGTGGATAGTCCCAAAGAAGTGCCTTGAAGCATTCCCAAGCATGATAGAGGTTTTCATTTGGCTTCTGTTTGAAGCTCACTATCTCACTGCGAAGTCTCGCAGTCTCGCCATATGGAAAAAATCTGATGAGGAACTCTCTGGCTATGCTATCCCATGACGCGATTAAATTGGTCGGCTCCACATTCAACCACCTTTTAGCTTCCCCCAACAGTGAATAGGGAAAAAGTGTCAGCCTCCCAGATGACCTTTTTAACATCCCTAAACATGGTTCAACTCAAATTAATGTTTTGGTCTCGGGAGAGCCAAAAATAAAATATTTGCATTCTTGGGGTCTTAAAATGGCTAAGTATTTGTACTTAGTGAAAAATAATGACTTGGACCTCTTTAAGCATGTAACTAAAGGTTAGAAACGTGTCTAGAATCTTACAGGGTATTAAAATATCTCCCCCTTGACATCATTCATCCCTGAAAGAAACTGTTTGAGCTAAGATACTAGGAAAACTGAGATCATACATTGAATACTTATGAGTTGAATAATGATTAAGTAACATAATCTAAAACATGATACATAGATTGAACCGAATGCATGTAATGACATGAGGATGGATATATAGATGAGATAGAAAGTGACAAAATCACTTAAAGAAAAATCATTACCTTATGATGGATTTAGATTCGTAGAGAAAATGTGGGGGATACTTGGCTTGCATATCTGCTTTTGCTTCCCAAGTAGCTCCCTCAACGAACTGATTCGGCCATAGAACCTTTACCAAGGGCACTACTTTATTCCTCAACCTACGAATCTGACGGTCAAGGATCTCAATAGGGACTTCTTTATAGAAGAGACTATCTTTCATATCCATGTTTTCTAAAGGAAAAATAAAAGTTGAGTCACCAATACATTTCTTTAGCAAAGAGATATGGAACACCGGATGCACTGATGCTAAATTGCAGGAAATTCTAACTTAAGCTACCTTACCAAAATGACTCAAAATTCTATATGAGCCAACATAGTGGGGACTGATCTTCTTCTTCTGTCCAAATCTCTTAACCTTTTTCATAGGCAAAATTTTTAGATAAACCAAGTTACCAAAGTCAAACGCAAAATCTCTTCTCCTCACATCTGCATAAGATTTTTGACGACATTGGGTTGTCTTTATCTTTTTAGATTAACTGAACTTTCTCCATTACCTCATACACTAATCTGTTCCTATTAAACTAGACTAACCTACTTCAAACCAACCAATAGGAGATCTACACTTCTTTCCATAGAGTGCCTCAAATGGAGTCATATGAATACTTGAGTGATAGTTGTTATTGTAGGCAAACTCAATCAAAGGTAAGTGATAATCCCAACTACCCTTAATGTTGATAACACAAGCCCTCAACATATCTTCTAAAGTCTGAATAGTTCACACTGCCTGACCATCTGTCTGAGGATGAAATGCTGTATTGAGATGGACTTGGGTACCAAGACCCTTTTGAAAAGCCTTCCAAAAGTGAACGGTAAACTGGGTATCTATATTTAAAACTATTGTCAATGGTGCTCCATGCAACTTTACCAACTCCCTAAGATAGAGTCTAGCATAATCCGCAGCTGAATACAAAGTGTGAACTGGAAAGAAATGGGATGACTTGGTTATTGTATCCACAATGACCCAAATTGAATCATCCTGACGACGCATACAAGGCAACCCTGTCACAAAATCCATGTTCACCACCTTCTACTTCAAAGTAGGGTGCTAAACTCTTGAAGAATACCACTAAGCCTCTAGTGCTCACCTTAACTTGCTAACAATTCAAATACTTAGCAACGAACGCTGTAATTTCTTCTTCAAACCATTCCACCAGTAGATTTCCTGCAAATCACGGTACAACTTAGTGGCTCCTAGGTAAATAGAATCCCGCACACCATGAACTTCTGCTAAAATCTGTTATCTCAAACCATTCACACTCATAACACATAACCTACCTTGACAATGAAGCACACCATCTCCCACTTGGGAGAAAACTTCAACCTTCTAATTCCTAACTACCCCTTCAACTTGACCAAAATAGGATCCCTGTCTTGCTTTTCTTTCATTTCGGCAACCAATGAAGATTTCAAACCAATTTGAACCCATATACTCCTTTCGGCCAAATCAACAAACCAAACCCCTAACCTAGCAACCTGATGAACCTCAAAAACTAATTCCTTCTTATTATTCTCAACATGAGAAACACTTTCAATAGGCAATCTACTAAGGGCATCAACCACTACCACTACTGGAAATTACCCCTATGGAGATGGTTGAAAAATCGTTGCAATAGAAATCAAAACCGTTGTCATAGATCTACCGCAATGGTTCAGCAAACGTCCTATATATGGGTGTTACTATAGGTCTATGAGAACGGTTTATGCAACGGTTGACTGAAACCATCGCCATAGGTGAGGCTATAGCAACGGATATTTTTTGACTTATTTCATCTATTACAATGGTTATTAACCATTCCCATAGAATCTATTGCAACGATATTAAACCATTGCAATAGCATCTATTGCGACGATTTTGTTATTTTGTTGCAACGATTTTGAGTACCTATTGAAACTATTTCATTAAACTATTGCAACATTTTTATTGGTCTTTTGCGATGATTTTTGACTACATATTTCAACGGTTTATTGATTTATTGCAACGATTGTTGCCACATGTTATTAAATTGAAACAATTTATATAAATAGTCACTCATATTAATGTAAATTTTATTTACATACATAAGAAATTATAACACAATATATACACATCACAAAATAAAATCATTCATTAATAATCTCAATATCCAAAATATGCAACAAGCTAGTAATTTAAACCAAAAGAAAAATGTTATACATTTTAGATGGTTTCCAAAAGAAGAAAATAAAGATAATCAGCAAAGAATGCCACCTCAATCTCTTCCATGGGCCTTAAAATCATCAGCATATTTCTGAAATGCATCCAGAGTAAACTCTAGACCAGATTCGAATCCAAACCTCAGCTTCAAAGCTAGAAACTTCACCAGGAGTTCTATTGGCAACATTATCATAACCCAAGTCTACTCCAGTTTTTAAGCATCTTCTTCTTTTCTTTTTCCTTAGGAGTATTATCTTCCCACATCCTTCTCATCGAATCTTGATTCTGAAGTTTGTCGATCCTCTGTACACGAGTAGCAAATTTGGAGTTCTCTCATATAGTTTTTTCCTTAAGAGGGCATGAAGGTTTCCACGAAGCAGAAGATACAACAACAACAACAACAACAAACCCAGTGTATTCCCACTTATTGGGGTCTGGGGGGGGGGGGGGGGTAAGATGTACGCAGTCCATACCTCTACCTCTGATGAAGTAGAAAGGCTGTTCCGAAAGACCCCCGGCTCAAGTCACGAGATATCACACAAACACATAGTACAGCACAGAAGCAGATGACATAACATAGATACGGCACCCATAAGGAATATAAAACAGAGTAAAGCAGGAATGCAGGAATATAAAGCAGAGGAAAGCACACAGATTCGTAATAAACATGGAACATGGAACACGAAACACTGAATATGGAATCATAACAGGAATACACCCCCACCAATTAATTCCCTACACAAGCGACCTGAACTGGCCCTAGTCCTCTGCCGTAATTCGCATCTTCCAGACCTTCCTATCTAGGGTCATGTCCTCGGTGAGCTGTAACTGTTCCATGTCCCGCCTAATCACCTCACCCCAGTACTTCTTCGGTCTACCCCTTCCCCGTCTAAAACCATCCAACGCTAGCCTCTCACACCTACGGACCGGGGCATCCATGCCCCTCCTCTTCACGTGTCCGAACCATCTCAATCGTGCTTCCCGCATCTTACACTCCACTGAAGTCACACCAACCTTCTCCCGGATAGTCTCATTCCGAACTCTATCCCCTCGGGTCAGTCCACACATCCAGCGCAACATCCGCATTTCTGCCAGCTTCATTTTTTGGATGTGGGAGTTCTTAACTGGCCAACACTCTGCTCCATACAGCAAGGCCGGACGGACTACCACCCTATAGAATTTGCCTTTAAGCTTGGGCGGCACCTTCTTATCACACAGCACCCCCGATGCGAGTTTCCACTTCATCCATCCCGCCCCAATACGGTGCGAGACATCCTCGTCAATCTCACCGTTACTCTGGATCACGGACCCGAGATACTTGAACTTATCCCTCTTCCCTACCTCCTGTGCTTCTAGCGTCACTCCTACCTCATTCTCCCGCCTCACGTCATTAAACTTACATTCCACATACTCTGTCTTGGTTCTGCTCACCCTGAACCCTTTAGACTCCAGAGTTTGCCTCCACAACTCTAATTTGTCATTCACACCCCCTCGAGTCTCATCTATCAGGACTACATCGTCTGCAAAAAGCATACACCACGGCACCTCCCCTTGGATACGCCGCGTCAACACATCCATTACTAACGCAAACAAAAAGGGACTAAGAGTAGATCCCTGATGCAATCCTGTCAGGACAGTGAAATGCTCTGAGTCTCCTCCCGCCGTCCTCACCTGGGTTTTCGCTCCCTCATACATATCCTTAATTACTCTGATATATGCCTGCGGTACTCCACTCACCTCCAAGCATCTCCAAAGCACTTCCCTGGGGACTTTGTCGTACGCCTTTTCCAGGTCGATGAACACCATGTGCAGATCCTTCTTCCTCTCCCTATACTGCTCCACCAACCTCCGTACCAGGTGGATTGCCTCCGTCGTCGAGCGGCCGGGCATAAATCCGAACTGGTTTTCCGAAATAGACACTATCCGTCTCAGCCTCACCTCGACCACTCTCTCCCATATCTTCATAGAGTGACTCAGTAACTTAATCCCCCTATAGTTATTGCAACACTTAAAGTCCCCCTTATTCTTATAGAGGGGGATCATGGTACTCCACCTCCACGCCTCGGGCATCTTTGCCGTCCTGAAAATTTCATTGAACAATGCAGTCAACCACCTTACACCAGCCTCTCCAACAAACTTCCAAAACTCCACCGGTATCTCATCCGGCCCCGTCGCCCTACCCCTTCGCATCCTGCGGACTGCCTGTCTAACCTCGTCTACCTTAAAACGTCTACAATAGCTAAAATCCCAACACTCCCCTGAGTGCTCCAGTTCCCCTAACACAATAGCTCTGTCCCCCTCGTTATTCAAGAGCCTATGAAAGTACGACTGCCATCTCTTCTTTATGTGACCGTCCTCCACCAACACTCTACCGTCCTCCCCCTTAATGCACCTAACCTGATCGAGGTCACGACCCTTGCTCTCCCTAGCCTTAGCGAGTCGGAACAACTTTTTCTCCCCTCCTTTCCCCTGTAACCTTGCATACAAGCTCTCAAAAGCGGCCGTCTTAGCTGCCGTGACCGCTGACTTCGCCTCCTTCCTCGCTAGCTTGTACTCTTTCCTGTTTACCCGCTTCTCTTCTTCGTCCTTGCTTTCCACCAACTTAGCGTACGCCTCTTTCTTGGTCTCCACTTTCTTCCCCACCTCTTCATTCCACCACCAATCCCCCCGATGATGTCCGGCCCGGCCCCTAGAAACACCCAACACCTCCCTTGCATTCTCCCTGATGCACGTTGCTGCCCTGTCCCACATATTATCCACGTCCCCCCTATCTCCCACGCATTCACTGGCGTCAAGCCGCCCCACTTAATTCTCGGTCTACACTCCTTACTCCTCCTCTTTCTATTCTTCTTTATACCCAAATCCATAACCAAGAGCCTATGTTGGGTCGAAAGATTCTCACTCGGGATGACTTTACAGTCTTTACACAACGCCCTATCCCCTTTCCTAAGCAACAAAAAGTCAATCTGGGTCCTGGCTATCGCGCTCCAAAAAGTGATCAGGTGCTCGTCCTTCTTCGGAAAGCCCGAGTTCACCACCACCAGCCCGAACGCCCTCGCAAACTCCAATAGGGTCGCACCCTCTTCATTTCTCTCCCCAAAACCAAAGCCACCATGCACATCCCCAAAGCCTCCCGGTAGCGCCCCGATGTGCCCGTTGAAATCCCTCGCTACAACAATCTTCTCCGAACTGGGCACGCCTCTCACCACCTCCTCCAAAGCCTCCCAGAACCGCATCTTCTCCTCCCCCTCCGATCCCACATGCGGCGCATAGGCACTACACACGTTCAGGGTAAACCCCCGAATGACCAACTTAATAGTCATCAACCTATCGTTGATCCTCTTCACCTCCACCACCTGACCTCTAAGCTCTTCATCTACCAAGATGCCAACTCCATTCCTACGCCTGTCGCTCCCAGAGTACCACAGCTTGTAACCGTCCACATCCCTAGCCTTAGACCCTACCCACTTGGTCTCTTGGACACACGCAAGGTTGATCCTTCTCTTCCTAAGAATCTTCACCAGCTCTATGGACTTCCCCTGAAGGGTCCCTATATTCCAAGACCCAACCCTCAGCCTACCGTCGCTATCCACGCGCCCCCCACTACCCCCCCTCGGCCAAACCTTGGCCTCCCACCCACTCCCGCTCTCTCCCCATCTCCCGCCCCCGCCACAACCCCACGCCCCAACCCCCTCGGACATGACCCTAACCCCCCATTACCACCCACAGCCACAACTACACGAAAAAATAGGAAAATATAAGGATATACCCGGTGGCAATACCAAAGCAGCAGCAAGGAGATACAAGGCACACACACGTTCAAAGGAATACTCCCGAAGCAAAACTAAGAAGCGACCACAGCAACAGCAACAACAGACAACAGACAATGTTCACAAACCCATGCAAGTTAATGTTCACGAAGCAGAAGATACTATGCGATAAATTCCATAAGCCTCTACTTTGGTGCATATGCTAGCCATATATGTTAGGGTATCTTCAAATTCCTGGAGATTTAAAGAGAGTTATTGAGAAAACTTTACCAGGCAAGACTCATAAAACTCCCTTCAAATTATGGATAACAGAAGTGAATACGTGGACTGTTCAGATAAAAGACACTGAAAGGAGTTGATTATCCAATTAAAATAGGACCTCTTAAGTTGGATAGAACACCAGAGCGTCCTCAATATCTAGAAGCTTCCTCTGGCCGCCGTCTCACATTTACCTGGCTCAAAACTTTAAAACAACATATATATGTAACAGACCTACAACTCTCTTTTGAACCAGACTACTCAACCACTTTAAAACAACATACTACTCAACCATAACTCTCTATTGAACCAGACTACTCAACCACCTTAAAACAACATACAACTCAACCACTTTAATATTGAACAAGACAACTGTTATACCATGCCCTTCCAGTCAGAAGCAGAGCTAGGATTTGAAGTTTATGTATTCAAAATTCTAACTGTTCTAAGTCAATGGGTTTTAAAATAATAATTTTGAATATCAGATAAATTTCCTAAAAAAAATACAGCGTTTGAGCCAATACTACTGGATTTGGCAGAACATGGACACAGTTTTTAGCCCAGGTCTTACCTTCCTTCTACCTCTCCCATTTTTACCCCATATTAAGAATAGTGTAAATCTATCCATAAAATTTAGTGAGCTTATGCATACTTACTTTGAAGTAAGCTTCAAGAATTGGTCGAATCACTTCTTGAGCTTCATCAACAAATTCAAGTAAAGAGAATAACCTTCACAAAACATATTTCAAATTTATAGACAAACAACCAAAAGTGAAAATGAAAAGTCAAGCAAAAGAAGCTAGTAATCATACAAATCTCTGCTGTAAATCTCTTTATATGGCATTGCAGTCGGACATTCAATCATATTCTCATAAAAACTGTAATATTAAGATGGAACTACAAGTTGATCTTAAATTGAATATCCATAACACATCATTTAAAATGGTAATGTCTAGCCATAGTCTTGGAATTTCTGACCAATGGAATTATCACTCATTTCCAATCTGTAATGAACATCTTCTGTAAATTGTTATTTAAAACATAAAGTACTTAATACAACTCCACATTAAACGCATTCCAGATCAAGACATGTATATCTTAAACAAAACAAAGGGAAATAGTTGAAACTGAAAATCTATTACTAGCACAAAAGATAAAATTGTGGCGAGAATCAGAAAGTACCTCCTGGAGTTGGTTTACCTAGAGTGCAGCTAGTTATAGCATTTATCACCTTCCCAAGTATTGTGAGGGACTGATTGATGGTCTATTTATTATAAAGTTTCTGTTTATAAAAGAATAGGGACATCATTCACATATACATTAAGATGGAATGAAAGAACTCACGCATATTAAAAGAAAATGATAAAACAAAAAAGAAATTTTGAAAGAGAACTCATACCTTTGCTATCAAGCTAGATAGGTCATGCAAGGAATGTGTTGCTTCAAAAGATTCAAAAAAGATGTCTCTTCAGGGATGTCTAAATAAGTTATATGCACCTGAAGGCAGTAGACCAACCTATCAGCTGATTTAGAGATACAAAACTTGAAGTTAGTGAAAATTACAAAATACTCAAAAATAAACCTTTATTTGGCTTAGAGTTGAGACTGCATATAAGTTCTAACACCAATTTAGGCATAAAAAGGGCAACCATATTTTTCTCGATCATCCTGTGGATTGTGGGAGGTAAGAGAAGCTAATGGAAGATTTGGACAAGCTAGGACGCCCAAAACCACCTTTCCTTCATCTAGCAATCCCAATGCAATTGCAAATTGGTATCCCCTCAGAAACCTGCAGAAAGATTACGACCTTTTAAGAGACTCATAAATATGTTTTGTAAGCATGTTCCTGAAATTGAAGCAAAGTAGAGACGAGGACATAGTAAAAAATCAAACATGTGAGATATAGAGCTCTATATCAACAAGGAGGCACATCCTGATTATTGGTTGAGTTTGACAATGAGTGGGCCACAACATAACTTCACCGGGCAACGTGCACATAGTTCAGCAATTTCAAATATACAAGCAACAGAAATCATGGTAGGGTGAGGACAGAAGGAGAGCTACCTCAAACTTAATTCACTTTTTTGCCTATGGTATCAACCAATTTTTAAGATAATTTAACAATTATAATAAAGTTAATCAATCATATCAAGAAATATATGATTTAACCTAATTAACCAAATATATATATTTCCTTCTATTTATCTCGCAAAGTTGACATGCAAAATCTTATTTCCACTAACCCTTTAGTACCATCAATAGGATCCAACACCCAATGCTGACCAGAAGGACCCCCTTCAGATCTACCACTATCAATGGCAACAAGGAAATCTTCTTCAGATAATGGAGCATTACCATATATTCTATCACTTCCAAGTGTTTCATTGACAAGCTCTATGAAACACTGTAATATTTCTTTTTCCTCTTTTTTATGAAGGTCTCCAGAGTCCAGAGAAACATAGATTTAGAACATCCATCCGTTAATTTGATGCAAGGAACATAAATTTTCCATTGAAATGGGAAAATGAATATACAGAGATAAATAACAAACTATGAATCAGAAATGATTTAAGACAATAGGAAACATCATACAAAATAGATACCAAACCCAGTAAACTTTGTTTGGTTATGAGCTCCCTGGATTTTTCCTTTAAGAATTCATCAGCTATTAGGAGTATAGAATCTCATCATACCAAACGTCTTAGCTAGTTATGTCTCAAAGGAAATAAATTAGAGGAGAAGTTAGAAAAAGGAGAGCCTTTCAATTGCTTTAATTTCATGAAATGTTAAAAGATTGGACTATCTTTCCGCTATAACTTTGATTAACCTACAATCTACCCCAGGAAAAATATGCAGAAGTCCATATATCAATTCATTACTTAGGTTGAGGCCATTATGCTAAGAATAGCACGGACTAGTTTAGCTTCTGAGGTGCTGTGTGTGATTTCTGACCATGAAGATGTTGTAACGAATTCTTAGCTGAAAGAATTTCTAATGCTTTGTTATTTTCTGCTTTCACTTCCTTCAAAATTAAATACCTTGCCACAAATTAGATTAGCTATGCATAAATAGTAATATGTTAAAACTGTGCAGCTTTTCAAAAAATCTTTCCAAGGTTTCATTTGAATGCTATCTTAATGAATAAATGACAAAGATACACACAACATTGACTAAACAGCTAAGAGTTCAAATATTACCTCCTCAGCCACTAATTAAAATGAAGCAGCACCTAGCTCTTTCTGCAAAACAACGTTAACCACAACCTGTGAGCCTGATAATCAAATCTAAATCATTTTTCAAAAGGAGAGAATAAGTTGCAACGGCTCCACACGATAACAACCATAATATGTATATTTTTTTCAGAACATCAATTTCTTTAGTACAACAATGAGAAACATCTTGCTCTATGTGAAAGATAGAGAGGAGGTGGAACATATATAGAACAAATGGAATAAAATGTCAAAGGAAATAGATCGGTCCCTGCACATGACATCTTTGTTCACTCTTTAAAAATTGTTACATTAGTATGGAAGCATATTATAACAATATACCATAATCAGCCAAGAGATTTGTCAAACTTTGATTGAAATATGCTTGCAATAATACTTTTTGGACCTTCTGCAGAAAAATAGAGGAGATGCGAGTTGAACTGCATCAAGAAATTGCCAAGTTGAATATGCCAAAATAAACCAATCTAGTTCAAACATAATATCAAATGAAAACCTACTTCTAGGGAAAGAGTGAATGCTACAAACAATTCCTCCCAACGGAATGAAATTTGAAAAGCCATGAAGCATTTTGGAGGCATTGAATGATAGCAATAAATATGGATCAATAGATCTCGTCGGGTACATTTCAAGCGACACAAAGCTTACTTTTTCCTTGTACATCTCTACCTATAAGAGTAAGAAATTTCCTTAAACTAGCATACTATCATTTCTCCATTGTATCTAATGAAAGGGAGAAGTTCCAGTGGCCAAGTTGAATCATCAGTAGATATGATCAAATGTGCAGGACTTACAAGAAAAAGAAAAATCCAGTGACATATAGATTCTTGTTCACCGTTTTGTGATTATTTGTACAACCCATAGGGTTTTTACCACTTGAGGTCCCCTAAGAGGATTTTAATTCAAACTTAAAAGGAAAAGAAAAACAATAAGTTTCACAATTAATAAGGAAGTAACAAAGATTTACACATCAATAAAAGAAATAGTATAACATAGTTTTTCATGAATAAAAGAAGCTTATGAGTGATTTTTTCCCAATATATACTCAATTCCAACTATTAGCAAAGTCCATATGTTGCACAGTATAATGATGCATCAACAATTTTTCAGCCAAAAAAAAACTAATCTCCCAAAAAGTGATTCACACATAAGTTATATTTTTTTCTTTCCGGTTAAAACACCAATAGAAACATCAGATCATCACACAACATATATGAAATTATTTCTCTTTGCCCTTTTATAAAACGAATGTACAAAGTGCTTCTCCACCTTTCCAATTGCTTTTAGCTTCTACATAAATCTATTTTTTCATTAGTCTAATTTGATCAAACACAATAATATTGAAATGATGACATTAATATAAGCTGTGAATAGTATAGGAAGTAGCCTAAAACCAGCAAGGATGAATGTCCCTTTATACTTCTAGAGACAAACAATTCCAAGATTACCAAGGCAATCCAAGTTGTCTGGGGAAATGTCCAATAAAGTTGAGAAGACTGATATAGCACTCTATAGAAACCATAAGCGTCAAAAGATAACCAGAGAAAGTTCCAAGTATGTCAATGAGTATGAACCAATGTATTAAAATTATTGTACCTACAAATGACCAGTTCTAAGAAGTATGATGCCATGAGCCTTCCAAATAGACACCTGACTAAAATCAGATTTCACAGCCTCTTAAGGTTTAGCAAAAATATTTTCAAGCTCTTCAGGGTCTAATTCCTCATCTGAACTTAAAGAAACAAAGCACTCGCTATACGAATGGTTGAATCAATAACTTAGAAGAATACACTAACCTTAAAATCACCAAATTAAAGCAGAAAACCCCAAATTTGCTCGAAAATTGAAGTGCGAATTGAGAGCTGAAATTGAAGTGATTGTCAGAGCAATGAAGAAGCTGATTTTTGGTCGGAGCACTGGTGGTCGGAGCACGCACTGGTGGTCGATTGGTGGTGATTGTGGTCAGAGTGTACTGGGGGTGTGTGGTCAGAGTGTACTGGTGGTGTGTGGTTGGAGCTACTAGTAGTGTGTGGTCGGAGTTACTGGTGGTGTGTGGTGTGTAGATGGAGCATACTGGTGGTGTATGGTGATGAAGATCTTAATGCAGGTGGTGGAGACCTCATTGACAAGGGAAGAGGAGGCAGAGCATCGTGTTATTTTACCAGAAAAGACTACAAAATGCTATGGGAAATTTTCAACAGTAATGGAAAATTTTTATTATATACTTTTTAATTTTTGTTGTATGTTACTTCAATTTTTGGTGGATATAGTGACAATTTTTGGAGGGAGTAAATTACAATCGATGCAATAGCTTTTTTTTTGTCAATTAAGTGTTGCCATAGGTTACTTTATGAAAATGGTTCATGAAACCGTTGCTATAAGTCACTCTATTGCAATGGTTATTCATCAATAGCAATGGTTATAGCACACAATAGTTCAAATAATAAAAAAAAATTTTGCAACGGTTGGAAGCATTGCAATAGATGCTCTATAGAAACGCTTTTGGAACCGTTGACTAAAGATTCGTTGCAATAGGGGTAATTTCTAAAAGTGTACATTGGCCTTACTCGGGTGATACAACACACTCATATCATAGTCCTTCAACAATTCCAGCCACCTTCTCTAACGAAGATTTAGATCTTTCTTAGAGAACACATACTGTAAAATCTTATGATCCGTGAACACATCAACATGAACCCCATAAAGCTAATGCCTCCAAATATTTAAGTCCAAGACAACTGTTGCAACTCAAGGTTTTGGGTTCGGCAATTTTCTCATGGGGTTTAAGTTGTCTTAAGGCATATGCTATGGCCTAACCTCGCTGTATTAACACACAACCAAGACCAACTCTAGAAGCATCAAAATAAACTACAAACCCATCTGTGCCATCTATCAAAGTCAATAAAAGAGTGAAAGTGAGTCAAGTTTTTAACTCTTGAAAACTCTTCTTGCAGGAACTGGCCACTAAAATTTTGACTTTCTTTTAGGTTAGTCGAGACATGGGGGAAATAATAGAAAAAAACCTCTAATAAACCATCTATACTAAGTAGCTAAACCTAAGAAACTCCTGATATCTGAGAGAGAGATGGGTCTAGGCTAGTTTCTCACTACTTCGATCTTTTAAGGATCAACTTGAATGCCATCATCAGAAATAATGTGGCCAAGGGAAGCTAATGATCTTAACTAGTATTCATACTTGTTGAACTTAGCGAACAACTGGTGATTTTTAACGGTCTTCAATACAACCTCAAATAGTGTGCATGATCATTTTGACTATGAGAATAGATAAGGATATCATTTATGAAGACCATGACGAATATGTCTATGTACTTCTTGAAAACTCTGTTTATCAAGTCCATATAAGTTGTAGGAGATTCTTTAGTCCAAAAGACCTAACTAGTAATTCAAAGTGACTATATCAAGTCCTAAAAGCTATCTTTGGGATGTCACATTCTTTGACTCTAAGATGATGATAGCTGAATCTGAGGTCTATCTTAGAGAAATAACCTGCACCCTAAAGTTTGTCGAGAAAGTCATCAATTTTGGGTAGAGGATATCTATACTTTATTGTAACTTTGTTCAACTAACGATAGTTGATGTACATTCTGAGGGAACCATCTTTCTTGCGCATAAAGAATACTAGAACACCCTATGGAGAAACACTAGGCTTGATGAAACCCTTATCTAAGAGATCTTGCAATTGTTCCTTCAATTCCTTAAGCTCAGCTGGAGCCATTCTGTAAGGTAGGATTGAGATAGGTTGGGTATCTAAATTGATATCTATTCTAAAGTCAAATTCCTATTCAAGAGGAACATCTGGAAGATCTTCAGGGAATACTTATGGAAATTTATTCATTACTTGAACTGGCTCAATACTTAGAGTTTCAAAATTTGAGTTCTTGACTCGGACGAGATGGTATATATATTCCTTGGATATCATCTTTCTTGCCTTAAGTTAGGAGACAAACTGACTCTTAGGCACTGAAGTAATACCCCTCTATTCAATAACAGGCTCATTAGAAAACTAGGACTAGACAATTCTATTTCTACAACAATTGAGGTATAGCATGAGTGGAGCCAATCCATGCCAAGAATGACATCAAAACCAGTCATATCTAACTCCACATGATCCACTAAACACACTTTCTGAACACCATGATCGAGCAATTTCTGTATACACGTCTGGCTATAATAGAACTACCCACTGGGGTAGACACTGAGAAAGGTTCTGCTAATATGTCGGGAATGACACCGAAGTCTACCGCTATATAAGGAGTCATAAAGAAAAGTGAAGCTCTGGGGTCTAACAATTTATAAATATGAAGATGGAAGACTTGTAACTTACCCATACCACATCAGAAGAACTTTCTTGATCCTATCGAGTCTGGAGAGCATAAAGTTAGTTCTAATGATGCCTATTGGTGGCACTGGATGTGGATCCTTACTGAGTCGGGAGACCTATTAGAGCTGATGCAAAGTTAGACTGACCCTATTGATGAAGATCCTTTCCCTTCTGGGTAACTATTGGGCAATCCGTAATCCTATAGCCAGGCTTGCCATATCTAAAACACCTATCACTGCCTGCTTTGCACTCCTCTAGATGGCTCTTAGCACATTTCCTACAAAGTAGGTTGGTACAACCACTATTTAAGCTACCATAGGTATTAAATACTTGTGCCCTATTCCTATTATCCTGCCCAAACTTAGGCACTAGCTCACTAGATGAAGATGGGGATGGAGCTGAAAATTTTTGGTGGAATTGATAACCATTTCCACCCTCATACCTCTGCTGTGAGAAGTTGAAGCTACCTCTTATGGCCCTCTTATTCTCCATTTCCTTCTCCATGAGCTTCTCCTCCTCAATCTACTAGAAAGGTCAATTTCCTTAATCAACATGACTGTTCTCACTCCTTAACTACACTATCAGACACCTAGACATAAAATTACTCATCCTAGACCTAGAATCTATCACCATAGTCAAATCATACCTCGCAAGCTGAGTAAACTTGAGTGAGTACTCCCTCACACTTATGTTACCTTGCTTCAGATTTATGAACTCCTGCACCTTATCCTCCCTTAACACAACCCAAATCGTGGAGGCTTACTGCCACTGAGGTCCAAAATTATCCTAAACCTATTCCAAAAATTCTAAAACTCTCTAGGATGGCCCTTTTAACATTGCTAAATATGTTTCAACTCAAAAATTAATGTTTCTAACTTGGGAGAGACAAAAATAAATATTTTCCATTCTTGGGATCTTAAAATAGCTAAGTCCTTGTACTTAGTGATAAATAATGACTTGGACTCCTTTAAGCATATAACTAAGAGATGGAAACATGTCTAGAACCTTATAGGGTATTACAAAGGTGTACAATGGGTTTTCTTTAATTTAAATCTTATTTTCAATAAATTTTCACTTGGGGTTTCTCCTATGGCGTTATTTAATCATGGATAAAGTGTTTGCAAATGAAAATTCCAATTTCACCCTCTCATTTCAGAAACCCATTTTGGGTGTCTATTTTCACCTCAACTCAAGAATAGGTAATATAGGTATTTTTGGATTTCTTGTAATACATACATTTTATATTTATATGTTTAAGTTGGTTTTGGATTCGATTGAGAAGGGAAGACTCCGTGTTGAAGGTCTTTAGATTGGGATTTCATTATTTCAAGTTATGTTATGGCTTTAGTTTCTTCAGACTAGGTTGGGCAGTTAATATTTATGTAAAGGCATGCTATGAGTTTGGGTAATAATAATGGAAATAATGTTATGTCTAGTGTGTGCTCGTGTGGGGTCTTATATTATAGCAGATTGTGATTGAGATGATATTTACTGTGTGTGCCTTATGTGTGGGCCTTATTTGATATTATTGGCCTTATGTATGCATTTGGTTGCTCTTTTCATGACAAAAATACCTAAGTTGGGGTAAATGTGATATTATTTATGTCTTACATTAATTTTTCACTCCAATGGTACGTTGCTTATGCATAATCATAGTTGGTTAACTTACTAAGTGGATTTTGGGATCACGTGTACTTTTATTGAATGGATTTAGAGATCCTTATAATTGTTTAGCTGTGATCATTACATCCTAATATGATATGATTTCATAGCACTTTCGATATTTAAAACGATGAAAGTATGAAAGTTACTTAGGTCTTTTTGTTAGATATGATGTGTTTTGCAAGAAATCAGGTTTTGGAGCTAAACTATAGAAAAGAAGTGAAAATTGAAGTTTTTGACCACCTATGTAGGCACCTACAACCTATTGGTACTACCTATGTGATGTAGGTGACAGAATAAGTGTCGAATTATTGAGATACAGAGATTCAGAAGCTGAAAAAAGTGACCTTGTCACCCGTGATGGGCAGATACGACTAGTAGGTGCCACCTACAATCTATAGGTGCTAGTCCAAGTTTCTGAGAATTGAACTTTTCACAGACCATGCATATGTTTGGAAGTCTGACATCTACGTGGGACAACCTATATCCCGTAAGTGGTCCCGTAGGTAGCCGCTGACTTCGATTTTTTTTCGTTTAGGATTGGTTTCCCATATTTTCCTTGTATTCTATAAATACCCTTTGGCGTTTTTTCATTAGTTTATGCACTCTTAATATTTACAAACATATATTTAATTCTGAGATTTAATTTTTATTTTGGGATTGTTTTGTTCATGTTCTTGGTTGAATTATTAATTTGAGACTTTGAGTTTTTGTTATAAGTTCTTGTGAAATTGATTTAATGCTTTTAATTATGAATTCCATTAATTGTTTCACAAGGATGAGCAGCTAATTCCATTAGCTAGGGTTGTGTAAACCTTGGCAAATTAACAAAGTAGAGGAAGTGTTCAATACTTTTTGTTTATTGTTACTGCATGTATTATGGTTTTCTTTGTGCTTATTTATTTCTTAATGGTTGCAAACATTAGGATCTCACACTGCGAACCTGAGAGAAAGGTAGAGATTTAGAAACAGAGATCACAATAGTGATTTGTAGTTAATTGTTGATACAATCTAATTATCACTATCTACTTAAGATAATAATCTTCATCTAATCAACTTAAGACCGAGAGGATATAGTTGAAACTGGGGTCCAAGGCAAGGGTTAGTAATGTGAATCTAGAGGAGATGAGTCAAATACACCAAAGTGTGTCAAGAGGCTGTTGGTGATGCATAACATGTTAGATTCTACATGTACCACAATTTTATAGTCAGATTGAACACGATAAACCTACAGAGTTAGAAGCCAGGGGGACATAAGCCTAGTGTTTATTTCTGATAGATCACAAACAAGAGCATTTGTATTATGTAACTTTTCATAGATTACTAAAAAAATCCCCCATTACTTTTCTCTACTACATATTACTTTTACCAAGTGTAAGAGATAGTTCCACGTATTCCCTATGGGTTTGACTCCAAATTGAGTTGGGTTCCTATATTTTTCTTTGACCTTTTTATCTTCAATTAGAGGTTTATCTTTGGGTGATATCACATCCTCATATCATACATACATTCATGAGATATTGCTACTACTGTGGAAAGACTGCTTTTTGACAGAAATGAGACAGATTTACAAAACCCTCTGTTGTAGCCCTATCAGTACATATCCAGGTATGAGTGCATCGCATGGCAGTTGAATTCCATCAGTGATTTTGTAACTTTGAGGTATTGGCTTCTCTATGCCTTCAGAGTCAACTTTACACATCCTCCTATCTGATTTATGTCTTATTTGTACTTAAAGATAGACTTGTGGTTTCTTTTTGGATTTTCAGTTGTATTCTTAGATTTTGAGTTTTATTTGGATTATTCATACAATGTGACACCAAGTTTTGGGATGTTTTATGGCATTATTGTTATTATGTATTCTGCTATTATTGTACATGTATGGTTCAACTTTTATGTAATAAAGAAATATGGAGAAACAAAAGAATAACAAAATGAGAAATTAATGATAAAATGATAGAAAGATGGAGACATGAATTGAAATCAAGGAAACCATTACTATATTAATGTAATGACCTTCGTAATATTCAAGACGAACATCTAAACCTCAAAATCAAGACATAAGAATGGGACTAATAGGCAACCATGATTATACTAAAATCAAGACCTCCTTTTAAGAACACCAAACAAGCACCTATCCTATGGAGATATCCATAAGAGAAATGATTTCCTCAAGTACGCAATCCTATCAACATTGTTTTGCAACAAAGGCAGTGGCCTCAACTTTCTCAAGAGTTTCACACCTAAATTCGTCATATAAAAAATATTCTATGTATAATAAGGTATTATCTCTTATTTATAGCCTACACTAATAATTACAAAAATAATCTTAATGAGATAAGGGTCTTCCAAGCATGAGGCTTGCATCAGACTTTGCTCTAGAAGTCTCGCCTTGGGATTCATGTTTTGATTTTTTATTACATATCAATTTGTGTGATTGACTTACTTGTCAAGGCTTACCTGCGATAAGTGCCATCATGACCTGAGTATTGGGTTATGACAATGCTCATCATCTTACCTATACGGGACCTCCAACGCCCCATTACTCTTCTTAACTAACATATAAACACTTAAAGAGTTAAAGAAAGCCTCAATTTGTCTTAAAATAATGTCCAAAAATAGCCAAAACAAAGCTAGATCTATCCTTTCTAATAGTCTTCAATTCAATATGATCAAATATGTATTATATGTAATAAAAGGAGTTCATAGAAATCCATATTAATGTACTTAAATTTTGGATCTAAATAGTCAATTCAAAAGTCAACCTTGAGCTTCCAAGGGTAAAACTAATATTTATTTGAAAATTACGTTATCTATAATTAAGGAGTTAAAATATGAAATTTCATTAAAAATGATGTTAAAATTGACCTTCAAAACTACAAAATACCACTTCTTAACTTCTCAAAAATCGCAAATTTTCCAATTGAAAAATCAAGATTTAAAGATTAAATCATACATAAATATTTGTGAAATGTGTAAAATATTATAAGAATCATACCCAATGAAGAAATCTTGAAAATTTTTATTAAAAATCACCTTTTGATCTCAATTGATTTCCCAAGATTAAAAAATTAAGCTATGAAATTTTAGAAAAAAAATTTCATTTTAAACACTTTCGTCAATTTTTTTTCATCACGATCGTGAAGTTGACCGACTCAGGTCCTTCTCGATCTAGATGGCCTAGTCGCATTTGTGAAGAACTAGTCAGACTCAATTTGGAATGCACGAAACTTCTTTTACATGATTGCAGCACCCCTATTCAATCGCGAAGGTTAACTTAAATCCTTCTCTGAGGTCACGACTGCTATGTCATGAATGTGAAGAAGGATTGGAGGTTTCACTAGCAACAACAGAAACCAGTAATTCCAATACCTCAAATTTCATCAATAGACCCTAGAAACTAACTTGGAACCCCATGAATAAAAATTGACCATGATACTAGACTATAATTAATATTTTAGACACAATGGAAACATAAGATCATCAAATAGAGGCCGCTTCAATAAATGTTGACCAAAATTAACTCTATGCCTTAAGCTTTCAACTTTTCAACCAACTGCTCAGAATCAACCCAAATATCTGAGACTCTATCAAAGGTATTCATAATCTAAAAATTACATTTCAAAGATAACAGAGCTAAATGGGTTTTCACACCACCTAAAAATATCTAAATGTTGACTAAAATCAACCATACCAACTCCAAAACCTTCAAAAATGGAAAACTCATATAATACTCAACCAACCACCTTCAGAACTATGAAACCCATATACCTAAACCAAATAAAATCATAAATCAACAATAAGAAAGGAAAAAATAGTCAAAATATGCCAAAACTCGAAAATCACTATAAGTTGCTACATCATTCACTACTAAAATACACATTCGTCCTCAAACAAAAAGATAAGGAAGGTAACTTAATAAAAAAAAGATGGGGATATATATTCTACATGTACGACTCCATCTCTCAAGTGGCCTTATAAATCGGTTGTTTCTTCCACTGACCCTTCATTAAAGCCATTTTCTTAGATCTCAAATTACAAGTCTACCTATTCAAAATGGTTATGGGCTCTTCCTTGAATGTTAGATTCTGGTCTAAATCCCCAAAATCCCACTAAACCATATGTACAAAATTAAAATAATAATTTTAAGAACAATCAATATAAAATAAGAAGCATATCTGAAAGACTCAAAGTAAAGTAAACTCATATGCTATCTCCCAGACATGAAAAAGAAACTAAAAAGGCCAATAAGCCTCAAGCTAAACTTGATGATCTTACAAAATTTTAGCACACCCTTCATGGATGATACCAGCAATAGAGCTTACCCACCAATCATTAACTCTAATTCATGAACTATTTGACTTATATTACTCATTTAGTTACTCTAAGTTTTCAAAAGCTAGTCTTATATAAAACTCACCCAATCCATGGAATCCCTCAAAAAGTGTATATCCCATGGATTAAACTCACAATAATCAAACCAGCCAATTGAAGACCTTTTCTTCTCCCTATATAAAGCCTCAAATAGTGTTATTTAGATATTGGAATGATGATTAATATTGTATACAAAATCCATAAAAGGTAAAACTTGTCCCTCTAACCACCAAAATTGATTATTTAAGATCAAACCATGTCTCCAACACTTGAATATTCTACTTTGATTGACCATCTATATAAAGAGAAATAGTTGTACTCATCTTTAACTAAGTGTTCAACTCTCACTGTACAGAGTTGCAGAAATGCAATTTGAACTAAGTACCTTAATATGAAATGATGAAAATAGGCACACCATTCAACTAAAATATCTCTCATGTGTAGATCTTAGAAAATTGTAAAATTTTAAAAGTTTTGTCATATTTGTAGTAGTTGTCCTATGCATTTAGAGTCATAAAATAAGGTCATTTGTTACTTAAGGAGGCTATAAATCATTTTGGTTTATTATTGGATAATAAAAGGACTTAATGGATAGTGAAGTAGGTTCGTACAAGCCTTCACTTTACATTCAGTAGTATAGAGCACATGTTGGTGAGCCATGATTAGTCAGCAATTTGTGACTTATTTAGACTAAAAATGGAAAAAAATAAAGCCCTCAATGCAAATTAGAGCTAGTTGTAACGTTAGTTTGGTTCATTTTAAGGATTAAAGATAAGAGTGGATGATTAAGCATAAAGAAGCAAAAAGATGGAGAATCACACATGAAATGCAAAAGAGTATTGCCCAGGATATTCGGAAAATCTCCAAAGTAATTGATATATCACCATAAGTGAGATTTCATCAGCAAAGAAACAGTTAAACCAACAAAGAAATTCGACAATGAAGAAAATATTTTGGCACATGGTTGAATAGTTCAACGTATAACAGAACAGTTCAGCAAAACAACAGTCCATTGCCAAAGTTACTAGATGCCAACCCCTGAAGCTCAAGTTCAGGGCCCTTTTGGTGTTCAAAAGTAACTTTGGCGTATCACTAAGAAGTTGAAGTAGACAGGGTAGCAGTTTTTAAATTTTTTGACCTATTTTTACTTCAGCCATAAAAAGCTTTTTCGCATCTTCGAACCCAACCTTTTGTCAATTTTTAGATCTAGAAGTTTGTAGCTGAAACTCTAAGTGGGAGTTTGGTGGATTTCTTGTTATTTTATGTTGAATCTTCAATTTATTTGTGAATATTTGGATTCAAAGGAAGACTTTAGTGAAATTATAAGTATATTTCTTTTTTCCTCTCTATGTGTAGCTAAATCTCCTAACCTAGGGCTATTTATGAATGAGTGGTTATAATTGCATGGGTTATGTTTATTTCCTACTTAATTGATTAATTGTTATAGGTTTATCCTCTACTCCATGTTATTAACCTATAATAGGAGGTTGCAAGTTCTTGTTAATCCTAGATCCCTTATCATCCTTGATAAAGGGGATAAAGGTAAGGAGTAGTAGTTCACAATAACTTGAAGTTCTTTATTTATTGATAGTTCTTAGACATAAGGCTCTAAATTGCTGTGTTAGGTCGGTTATAAAGTAAAACTTGTGAGGTGTTTGAAAGAACCCACCTATGATGTTTAATGTTTTATTGAAAGATTAGCATTAAAATATAGTACCTAGGCTAATCATATATATTAGATGAATTTTAGGAAAATATCCAATTGCCCATGCGTGTACTCACTCTAATGAAAGAATAACCCCAAGTTATTTTAATCCTACATTACCAAATTTTAGTACTTTCTTGCATACCAAGATTAAAATTGATTAATTGATTACAAAATGTTCAAAACAAATACCCTCATTTTACTTTTATCGTATTTAACCCATTATTTGCAAACATTCAGTGGTTTATTACACGTGAAGGCAAAGATATCTCCTTCATTCCCAGTGGGATCAACCCTAACTTATTAATTGTATTAATATATTACACAACAGTCACGTACATCCTGTATAAATTTTATTTAATCATTATAAAAAATAGTTCCATTGTTGGAGAATGAAAGTTAGCATTTATTTTTATAGTTTTTTTGATTCACTTATGTTAGCCATGACTTGAACTTAATTTATTTGTTGTTTCTGTCTTTCCTAGATGATAACATAAGCCAAAATGGTGCTATGATATAAAATGGTAATGACCCGCTAACTTTTATGGGCAGCTTAAAGTTGAATATCACTTGGGGACATCAAAAGGAAAAGTGTGATTCATTTACCAACTACGGTAGGTAATCTGGCCTTTCACGTCGTGATTGTTATGCTTAATTTGCTAAAAATAAAGGAACTATTCAGGGGACAAGCACATGATGATGGAAACACTAATTTGAAGAATTTTATCGATGTTTCCAATACATTTAAAATTTCTAATATTTCAAAAGAGTCCATACATATAATGCTGTTCCTATTTTCTTTGATGGGTGAATCGGTGTTAGAGTTGTGGGAGTAGCTCGAGGGCTTTATTACATATTATGTTGAATTGATAGAGGTTTTTCCTGATCAACTTTTTTCTCTATCTTGCATACTCCAACTGAGAGATGAGATTACAAATTTCTATCATGTAAGTGGTGAGCCATTGCATAAGCATGGTTAACGTTAAGGAAGAAATTGCCAAATTTTTATAACCTTGAGTTGCCGAAAAAATATTACTTCACATATTCTATAGGTTATTGGGCCAATTGAACAATATTTTGGATGATAACTTAGTTTGGTGGCTCATTTATCAATTAATCATTTGGAATTACCATTGGGTTATTGGACCAAATGGCAAAGCAAAGTAGAGAATAACACACACGAGATATTGAGGTGGATGTGGGGGCACCCTCCGTGTCTTATATAAGTTAAGAACAAAGAAAAAAGGACAAAGAAAGAGATGACAACATGGACAAGATCATGATGAAAATGGATCTCCTAACAAATCATGTCATGGACTAGACCCTTAAAGTAGAAGTGGAAGTATCAAATTACGAAATCAAAGTAATCTTGGAGAAAAGTATAAATATGGGATATACTAATTAATATAGAAAATTGAATGATGCTCTTTGGTCTTAGCAAACAACTTTCAAAATATTATTTTGTATGTAACTCTATCAACTAATTTCTGGGAAGGCTTGTCATCTATTATTTATGTTAGAACAAAAAATTAACTTTTAACGAATCTTAAAATGGATTGGGAGGAGGCTTTAAGAGTGGAGCAATTGGATGAGTTTGAGGAATTTCATCTTCTGGCGTATGAGAGTTTTGTTTATATAAAAAGTAAATAAAAATATATCATGATACCAAGATATGTAAAAGAGAGTTTCAAGCGGGATATGGGGCATCACTTTTAAATTCAAGGTTTAAAATATTTATAGGGAAACTCAAATCTAAATGGTTAGGCCTTTTCACGATGGTAAATATGTATCATAATGGTGAAATTAAGTTAGAAGACCTTGAGAAGAGAAGGTTCACAGTAAATGGCCAATGGATGAAACACTTCTATGTTGGTGGTCTTAGAGATGCTAAAGTAGAGGCACTCTATTTTAAAGATGTTTGATTGATAAGTAATAACGTCATGCCATGATAATATTAAGGTGTTTCTTGGAAGGAAACCAAGTTTCACTTTTTTTTGTTTGAGTAACACTTTTTGCATAGTGCATATATGTGATGGGTTTGGAATGTGGTATAATAAAAAAATTTGACATAAAAAAATATGGGAGATTGTGCACAAAGATTTAGGTAAGAGGCTTTGGCATTTTTCAAAACACAACAACAAATTACCAAAATCCTTTTACAAAATTTGATCTCCCAGGATTTTAAACTATCACATTTGGCGATGAATTTCAACATTCGATGAATCATCAAATACTTGGAAATTGAGCTATATATCACTGACCTGGTTTACCCACACATCAATCCAAAGTGTAGAAACTATGATAATAGGTGATGGTTATACAGTTTGGTGCATCGTTGATGACTTAGGTGATTGTAACGCCCTAAATCAGGTACCCAGAATGCGACATGGTACACATGACCCTAAAGGACCATAAGCTAACCCATGACTGATATCTGTAACTGACCACTGCATAAAATACTATATAAATACAGAATAAAAGGTTAAAAGGCCATAAGGTTCAAAAATCTCACAAAACATAACATCTAGAGATATGGTATATCAATACCAAAATAATTAAAATAACTATCTGAACATGCTAGTCTAAAAACCTCTAAATTGTCTGAATAAGGAGTTGATGGGACATGTCCCTAACTAACTCCAACTACTGAAATAAACTAAGTCTTGAAAGAATGAAATAGTCAAATAATAACATCCTCAAATGATGAGGACTCACTGCTAGTCTGTCTGCTGAAGGACTGATTTACTAAGGATGCTCTGGAGCTCGTACTTCTGAACCTATGGTATAAAACACCATAGCACAAATGCATTAGTACGATTGAATATACTGGTATGCAAGTGAGGTAGGCTGAATGCAAGGGTTTTGTATGCATGAAAAATACTAACAGACTGAATAACATGAACGTGAGAATACATGCATAAATACGTGAACTGTGACTGAGATCATGACATCACTGAATCTGACTACTAATAACATAAGTTTTGTATATCTGATATACTATTATTTGAATGACTGTGTCTGACAGTCCTACTACTGATGGAACTAGCTGAGTTCCGCACTGAACTGGGTGACTATATCTGACAGTCCTGAATTCTGTAGAACTATCTGAGTTCTATTACTGAGATTGAAACTGAGATTGTAACTGTAAGAAGTAGTCATCTAACTAAAATTCCTCAAATAAAGCATTATAGTTGAGTTGGAGTCCAATCTATAACCCCAATTAGAAGGGTGTCAATACCGCGCTACTAGTAAGGACAAGCTGTGAGTGATCCCTCATCTAATAAGTACTCTAAGAAGAATGATGGGACCCTCATCTTACAGGTTAAGCCATCTCATTTATCCTCATCATACAGGTTAGATGTCTTAACCTACATTGGCCACGTAGTTCTGGAGCGCAAGGATTACTTCTAAGAATTATACCCTCTACTCGCAGGTGAGTTTCTATCCTTAGGATCACTCAGTGCTGAATCCTACTCCCATCTGATTAGACACTAAATTAATTACACTAAACTTATTGGACTGAGTTTACTAAGTTCTGTTGACTGATGGAATATTACTGATATTTGATAACTAACTGAGATTATTGAGATTATTGAGTTTTCCTCAGTTATGAGACTGACTGAATTTGCTGAACATGGCTTGATTGAGAGTATCTTGAAAACATGAAACTGGATCTAGGCACATAACTAAATAGTTGGGTAAAAGTACCCCTAGGACTTAATAGCATGAAACTGACAAGACATGACACTTCCTGGACTCACGACCATAATCACTAATCCATAATACAATCATTGGGGAATTTCATGAGGAACTTAATTATCATGGTTTGGTACTTGAATAGGAAAACATATAAACATGTCATAATTTCATAGGCTAATCTCATGAACAATCCATCAAATAATTTCAATGCATAACAATGACATGGAAGTCATTTTGAACATTTGGTCATAATTGAGTCCTAAAGATTGATTCTTGTTCTTTGGGAATTTTATCAAACACATTGCATGCATAACCTTAGGCTTAGGCATATACACTAGTTCATACATCATGGTTACTTTAATCAACTCCATTTAAAAGTTTCCAACCCACATGCTAGCATAATTTCATGAAAAGTATATAAAGACTCCAACTTGGGATTCATACAACCACATCAACATAATTAAAATCAACCCACCATGTGAAAAATCATAATTCATGAGTAAAAATGAGATTCTTGAGATTTATGGGTGAAATAAACCTATGAATCAACACTTTACATACCTAAAAATCTTGAATCTTGAAGTAGGTTAACTTTTCTTGAAAGTTCTTGAATGGTGATGTTTTGATTCTTGAGTTTTCTTGGAGAAGGGTTTGAATCTTGTTCTTGGGTTTTGATCTTGAAAGAAATCTTAATTTTGATGTTATGGATGAATGAGGAGTTATGTGCTTTGATTTGATGTAATTAGGGGTTAAAAAGGGTGGAAAAAAATCCAAAAAGCCATTTAAAACGTTGTTTCAACACTGTTTCGGACAAAATTAACGGTCTAGGTGACGGACCGTCACTCTGGTGACTGACCGTCACTCTGGTGACTGACCGTCACTCCAACCATTATTTTTAGGACTGCCTCAGTTGCGATAGCCAAAGGGACGATCTATCATTGACTTGATGGTCCGTCAGCTTGCCCGTCGCTCCTGGGCAGCTCGGATAGCTTTCAGTAAAACGGCCACAAATATTTACTCCGATACCAAATTTTGGCAAACTTATTATCATTGGAAAGATAATTGAACTATATATCTGTTGATGGATCATGAAATAAAAAATTCGTAGTATAACAAAAGATATACTTGTTTAAAGTTGACTATTACAATATCCTTCTCAAGAATTCAATCGGTAAGGGATGTTTTGATTCGTCTAATAGATAGGACGTATTTGAGGCCTTAATTTACATCTAAATTGATCATAAAACTACCAATGCTTGTGTTGGACTAAAATTGCCATCAAAATGGCTTAAATAATTTAAACAGGTAAGAAAATTAGGGAATGACCTTCAACGATAGGGTTGAAGACTTTGGAGATGCACCAATTCTTATGGTGGATTGCCAAAGTACTCCTCATATTGCCAATGGTAACAGTTAGAATGCTAATCTAGGTGAAAGTTTGGAAATGCCTTTATATTTTGGCGATGCTCGAGGAGTATTGATAAAATATTTGGCGAATCTTCAAACTCAAGCTTTCCTTCGCCAGATGATACAAACCCAGCTATTCCAATTGGTGATAAAGGCAGTGCATCACCGAATTCTTTGGTGATCTAAAAAAGCTATTTGGTAATGCACATCTAAAAGTGTCTTATTTAATTCTTGCTAATATTTGACTAGTATATTTCCTCTTCCATTTGAAGATATAGTTCACCTAAAGCATGTTTCAAAGAAAACACTCACACTCCTCATCCCATCTCAAATATAAAAAGGGATCTCAATTCCAAGCCATAATTAACTCGATGGAAATATTTATAAGAAGAAAAGGGTAAAAGAAGGGAAAATAAAGGATATGTGATCGAGGAACAAAGATTGGAGCATAGCTCTAACTCCCAGAGGTATAATATCCTTAAATCAAAGGTGGTCAACACTGCTCCCTTATGTGCCATGGTTTCATGGTCTTTCGATGCTTAAAACCACATAATATCAAAGTACTTAGGCTCATTTTGGTAGATATGATGTGTTTTTGGGTTGTGTTTTGTAAAAGACTAGGTTTTGGAGCTTAAAATGAAAAAAAAAGTCAATAATGAATGGACCACTTATGATACCACTTACGTGGTGTCGGTTGCACCCATGTAGCATAGGTGGGGTGGTGTAGGTTGTAGAAAGTCCAAGTTCAGAGAATCTAAAAAATGAAATTTTGATTGACATTTTTGATGGGACACTTACCTAAGGAAGTGCCACTTACACCCCATAAGTTCCATCATAAGTAGCAATGACTAAAGGTTCAGAGAAAAAGAAGATGTTAGACTTTTGTCACTTACGATGGCCACTTACCCGAGGTAAGTGGCAGCTGACCCATGTTCCCGATTTATTTTAGTTTGGATTTTCATTGTTTATATGTAATCTATAAATACTCATATTAATTTTTTAGGTTTTAGAGAGAAGTTTATGTAAGTAACACTCAAACTATTTACAAACCTATCTTTGATTCTACGATTGACTTTTGATCTTGGAATTTCTTTGTTCTTGGTTTTTGATTGATTAATTAATTTAAGACTTTGGGTTTTCTTCGTTAATTATTGTGAGATTATTAATATGTTTTCTTTATTGAATTCCATGGTGTTTATTGTAAATATAAGCGACTAAATCCCTTAGCTAGGGTTGTGGGAACTGTGGAAGAATTACAAAGTAGGGGAAGTATGAGGATTATCTAGATCATTTTTTACACTTACATTATCTTATTCAATTTAATTGCTTTCTTAGCAGTGGCCAATGCTAGGAACTTGACTATATTCGATGTCATCTTCACAAGAAAGACTAAGATTGGGTAAGGAAGATTACAACAGTGATTCGAGTCTATCAACCTTTTTCTAATAATTTGATAACCAAAAGGGCATAGTTAAGCTGGGATCAAAGACAGGGGTTAGTATGGTGACACCCTGAGACTTACAAGGTGAAGGTTGATATTTATCTATGTGTTCACAAAATAGTTGGTAATAACTATCATGTCAGATTCTGAATGTGTGGCAGTGAGATAGTTAGATTGAGCATGAGAAACCTATGAAGTTAGGATGTTGGGGGAACACAATCCTAGTGTTCATCTCAAATTATTGACAACCAAAAGAATTTAAAACTTTTTACTTTTTACTACATCCCCATTTACTTTCCTGTATTTCTGCTACGTAAGAAAGATCGAGAGACAGATTTGACCTATTCCCTGTGGGATAGACCCTAACCTAGTTGGGTTACTATAATTTGATAGAGATGAAATTGTATTTTCTTGGAGGGTGTAGTTTTGGAGACATCACTCCCATCCATGAACCAGTCAACACTATAGAAGTTAGCCAAACAAAGACGAAAAGAATTGACCAAACTCCATATATTGAAGCAAACCCTCCCCCTTAAGGAGGTTATTATTTTCTTAATTGCTTTAATGTGACTAGGTTAGTGTACAAATTTAGAAGAAAAATGACTGAGCATTGAAGGGTAAAAACAAAACCACTCTAAGGTCTAGGATGTCATTCGGTATCATGGGTAGGAGTAGTTCACCAAACCTATAAAACCATAGTGGAGAATTGGATTTGTGATTTTTATGAGGCTTATGGAGATTTGTTGCATGCCAAAAGAAAGAAGGATAAAGTTTGGGGTGTGAATGTCAAATGTGATAGGTCATTTATAAATTTGATATATGGTGATACTTTTGACACATATCACTAAGTTATCGTTCATGGTCCAAAGAATGTTTATGATATTCAGGGTTGGCTTGCCCCTTTAATAGTGATGGCACTCCTCCACGGCCTGCTCCCAAAACCCCAATTGAGAAAAGTGACATCAACTTAGAAGTTCAATATTGGTTGAATTTTTGTGCAGCAACCTTATGCCTCTTCAAAATGAAATAATTCTTGTGCATTCTCAAAAAGTGTTAGTAGGCACAATTATAATTGTAAGACCCTATAAAAGTTCTAGTTCAATTCAATTCCATATAGCTTGTAATAAGGGGACCTAGACTTGGAAAAATTTATCTAAGTGTTAGGACTCAGAATCATTTGTAGCCTTCATAATTGGATGATCTTATTTTCGATCTTTATGACCTTATATTGTTGATTTTTAAATCGATTCATGATCAGAGATGTCAATAGGTCATCTTGGGTAAGTTTCAGAATTTTGGGACATTATTTGGGTCATGTTTGGATCACCAAAATAGCAAGCCAACATGATCTTGATGCATTGCACTGGCTATTGCATTCACAGCATCGACGTGGCACGTCATCCATCGCGTCGACACCATCAACATGGCTCATCTCCTACCTCGTCACTGGGCACATTTTGCTTACTTAATTCCAACTTTCCAAGGGAAATTAGATCCTTTTTCCCTCACTTAATTCAACCAAAAATAGAAATTAAGCTTTCAAAAGGGCAAAATACATTCATTAATCACAAAATCCTCTCAAGAAATAAACCCTAATTCATTAAGCTCAAGATCAAGTTCCAAGAATCCCCAAAAATCTTTACGAATTTCGTCACTCAGGTATGTTAGGTGTTTAGCCTTGGGTTTCCTTCCACCCTTGGAGTTCAAGAACCCTTTTCAAAACTTCAATTATGATTCCCTAATTATGAATTGAATTATGATCATGTTTGTGTTGTTATTTGAGTTTCAAAGTTAAGAAAATATGAGTTTCATGCAAAATAGATCAATGGGTATGTTGATTGATGTAGATCTCATGGCAAACCCTTGAATTGTGAATTGATTGTTGTAGTTATGACATATTAACATGTTGTTCATTCCCATGTACAAGGTTACGCCTCCTAAGTGATTGAAAAAATATCTAAGTGAATGAATTGTGCATTGTGATCTTTTGGTGATCTTAGTATTGAAATCATGCTATTACTACATGTTTAAACTATTCCCATGCTCAAGCTATGCCTTGCAAATGCTCGATGAAATGTCCATATGAGTAAATCATGCATGGTAATCTATTGTTATGTTGTTAAAGTTGTGATATAAGTTTATCTATTATGCTATCGAGTCTTGGGGGTATTTATTACCCGAAATCTAGCTACTAACTTAGTTGTAGTAGTTATAGAATAGTCCCAGTATAGGTCAAGAATAGTAGTACTCAGTTAGGTAACAACACTTAGTGAACTCAGTCCATATCAGTTAGTTAACATGGTCAGTGTTAGTTCAGTCAAGCCTAGTACAGTCTAGTGATCAGTTCAGTGTCAATTCAGTTGGGACTAGAATTCAGCATCGAGCGAACCCAGGGTTGGGGGAATTCCTGCCAGCAGAGAGTTTAACCCTCAGTAGCAGTCCCTGCATTAAAGAACTATGTAGCTACCGTAGGGAAAGTCATCCTCCAGCCAGAATAGGGTTGAAATAATTATATACATATATTTTATAAGTCTTTCTACCAGATTAGGTTGACCCAGCATTGTTAGTATCCCATGGAAAAGTGATAATACCCTTTAAACTAGGGTCACAGGTTGGACCCCAAATCAGTCTATACCAGGGTATGTTAGTTAGATGAATACTCCCACAATTACAGTTTCAGTTTCAGTATTCAGTAAAGAACTCAGTCAGTTCTACAGAGTCATGACTATCAGTATCAGTTACTCAGCTATCAAATTTCAGTACTCAGCTTAAATATAATCTTAGAAACACGGCTATATGTGCAGTATAGCATGTTCAGTATGTTTAGTAGTTATAGTTTTGCATGTACTTTCATCCAGTTACTTTATGATATTCATTCAGTCAGTGATCAACTCATATATATGAAGCCATGTTTATCAGCCTTACCTCACTTAGCATACCAGTATATTCCACATACTGGTACATCTGGTCTTTTGTGCTATGATGTCTCATATCATAGGTTCGGACGCTCAGATTCTTGACCTTACTTAGTAGCTCATGCTACCAGCAGTAGTTATAGTGGTGTGTCCCTATATTTTAAGGAAAAAATTTACCTATTTCATTAGTTCAGTAGTTATTTCAGTCGGAGTTAGTTGAGGGTTTGTCCCATCAACTCCATATTCAGACAATTAGAGGCTTTTAGACTAGTATAGTTAGTTATTCAATTTTCAGATATTATTATTAGTTATACTTAGTATTATTTTAGTATTTTGAGAACCTTATGGAATTTTCAGATTTATTTCGCATATATATTTCAGTATTATATTTAATGCTCATAGCAGGTTTCATTCATGGGTTAGCTTGTGGTTCTTTGGGGTTATAAGCATCGTGTGATACCCAGGGTACAGTCTCGAGGAGTTACAAACTTGGTATCATATTCTATGGTTTTAAATAGTCCTAGGGAGTCTAAAAGCTGCATTAAGTAGAGTCATGTGCATGGGTGTGTAGCACACCACACTTATGGACAAGACGCTATGAGTTATTTTAGGAAAAAGTTCCCTTTTTTCAGTGTTCATAGCGTGCAATTGAGCATGATTTCAAGTTAAAATCTCTGTTTAATTGAACTTTTCCTTCTGTTTATTGAATGTGCCTACCAAAAAGACCAATGGAAGAATAGTTGGGAACCAGCCAGCTTCTCCGCCCATTTAGAAAGATCCTCAAAATGAGCATATTTCTCGTGAAGTATTCAGAGTAGCTTTCACCACTCTAGCTTATTCTATAGCATCCCAGAATGAACGTCCAGCTGCTGTTCGGGCTAACATAGTGGACAATACTACTACAGCTTGAATTCAGGACTTAACCCAAATGAACCCTCTTTCATTTTTAGGGTCTAAGTCTAAAGAGGACCCATAGGTATTCCTTGACATGGTGCAGAAGGTAATAAACATTATTGGGGTAACCACTAGTGAGAGTGTTGAGTTAGCTTTCTACCAGTTATAGGATATAGCTCACACATGGTTTAAGTAGTGAAAGGTAGATAGGGGTGAAGATGCAAGGCCTATAGAATGAGAGGAGTTCATTACTGCCTTTCTAGGTAGGTTCTTCCCATTAAAGTTGAGGAAATCTAAGGTTTTAGAGTTCATAAATCTGAGGCTAGGAAAGATGAGTGTGAAATGGTATTCCCCCAATTTTACTTAGTTGGCCAGGTATGCTCCTTATGTGAAAGCAGATAGAAGGTCTAAGTTGAGCAAGTTCATGTCTGGTGTGTCTGATAGTGTAGTCAAGGAGTGTAGGACTGCAATACTAATTAAAGAGATAAACTTGGCTAGATTGATGGTCTTTGCTCAATAGATTGAGGATTACAAAACTAAGAAGAAAGAGAGGGAAAGTAAGAGGGCAAGAACAGGTAGCTTCAACTTCACTCACCTTAAGTTAAAGGGTGGTAATCTTCCTTAGTTCTGCCCAAAATCTTTAGTCCCAACTCCGTCCTCAGATAGTGCTCCAATGCTTAAATTTAAAAATGGTAATAAGGATAGGGTGCCAGGCTCTAAATCTCAAGATGGTGTGAACAGTGCCCAAACAAATCCTCTCTGTTAGAAATATGGTACAAATTATTAGGGTGTCTATAGGGTTGGCAGTGATGTATGTTTCAGGTATGGTAAGCTAGGTCATAGAATTAGAGAGTGTCCTCAGGTGGGTTCATAGAGTCAGCATAATTATCCCTCAGCTCAGTACGGTCGCCCATCTCAGTAGGGCCGCTTCCAGTGCCACCAGTGGTCAACGTCCAAACAGGCTCTATGCACTCCAGTCCCGAAAGGATTAGGAAAGTTCTATTGATGTGGTCACTGGCACGTTACAAGTTTACCATTTACATGTTTATGCTTTGTTAGATCCATGAGCCTCTTTGTCTTTTGTAACTCCTTATATAACCGTCAACTTTGGAGTCAGTCCCGAAATTCTAACAGAGCCTTTCTCAGTGTCTACCCAAGTAGGTAAGTCTATAATAGCCTAACGGGTATACAAGAACTATCCAATTATGGTATCTCAAAAAGTTACTTCAGTAGACTTAGTAGAGTTAAGATGATCGATTTTGATGTCATTATCGGCATAGATTGACTCCATTCATGCTATGAATCCCTTTATTGTAGAAAAAAAGTTTTCTATTTTCAGTACCTGAATGAACCTATTCTATAATGGAGGGGTAGTACTAGAACGCTTAAGGGTCAACTTGTTTCATACCTTAGAGCGAGAAAAACAATATCCAAAGGGTGTGTCTATCATTTGGTACGAGTTAAAGACTCTAGTTCTGAGAGTCCTAATCTTGAGTCAGTTACAGTCGCAAGTGAATTTCCAGATATGTTTCTCGAAGATCTCCCTGGAGTTTCTCCAAAAAGGAAAATTAACTTCGAAATAGACCTTCTTCCTATAATTAGCCTATCTCTTTTCCGCCATGTAGAATGGCTCCAGTTGAACTTAAAAAATTTAAAGAACAATTGAAAGACCTCTTAAACAAAGGGTTTATCAAGCCCAGTGTATCCCCTTGGGGTGCACCAGTTCTATTCGTATGAAAGAAAGATAGTTCTCTTAGAATGTGTATAGACTAACGTTAGTTGAACAAAGTCAGAGTCAAAAATAAGTACCCACTTCCTAGAATCGATGAATTATTTGACCAACTTCAAGGTGGAAATTATTTTTCTAAGATAGACCTCAGATCCGACTATAATCAACTCAGAGTCAGAGAATATGACATTTCGTTAACAACTTTCAGAACCTAGTATGGTCACTTCGAGTTTCTAGTCATGTCATTTGGTCTTACCAATGCCCCAACAACTTTCATAGACTTGATGAACTGCGTGTTCAAGCATTACTTGGACATGCTCATCATAGTCTTCATCGATGACATTCTTGTCTACTCCCACAGTGAAAATGACCATGCAGACCATCTTAGAATAGTATTGCAGACTCTCAGAGCCCATCAGTTGTTCTCCAAATTTAGTAAATGTGAATTTTGGCTAAGGTCAGTAGCTTTCCTTGGTCATATTATTTTTGGTGATGGCATTAGAGTTGATTCTCAAAATACCAAAGCAGTGAGAAACTAGCCTAGACCCATCCCTCCATCAGATATCAGGAGTTTCTTAGGTTTGAATGGCTATTACCGATGGTTTGTTAAAGGATTTTCATCTATTGCATCCCCCATGTCCATATTAACTCAGAAGAAATTTAAGTTTCAATGGTCATATTCTTGTGAGATGAGTTTTCATGAGTTGAAGAATCAACTCACCACAACCCCATTTTTGACTTTACTTGATGGTTTGGATGAATTTATTGTATATTATGATGCTTCCAGAGTTGGATTGGGGTTTTTTTAATGCAAAGGGGTAAGGTTTTCCTATTCCTCTAGACAACTTAAGCCTCATGTAAAGAAATATCCAACTCATGATCTTGAATTTACAGCTGTTGTATTTGCCTTAAAGATTTGGAGGCACTACTTTTTTGTGGTGCATGTTGATGTATTCACAGACCACAAAATCCTACATTATGTATTTTGGCAGAAAGACTTGAACTTACATCAGAAGAGGTGGTTAGATTTGCTAAAAGAATATGTCATGAATGTTCTATATCATCCATGCAAAGCCAATATTGAGGAAGATTCCCTTAGTAGGTTGTCCATGGGTAGTGTTGCTCACATTGAGGATGGTAAGAAGAAGTTAGTTCAGGAAGTTCATCAGCTTGCCAAACTAGGTGGCCATTTGGTTGATTCGACTGAGGGTAGTGTATGCATACAGAATAGTTCAGAGTCTTTATTAGAGTCTGAGGTGAAAGAAAAGCAGGATAGAGATCCCAGTTTAGTTAAGATAAAAAAGTCAAACAGAGACTAGAACGTAGAGGTTTTTTCCCAAGAGAGAGATGGTGTGTTGTGTTGCTAGGGTAGGCTATGTGTGCCATATGTGGATGGCATAAGACAACAAATTCTTAATAAAGTGCATGGTGCACGTTACTCTATTCATCCAGGGGAAACTAAGATGTATCATGATTTGTGAGAGATTTATTGGTGGAGTGGGATGAAGAAGGATATTGTAGAGTTTATAGCTAAGTGCTCAACATTTCAGCAGGTTAAGATTGAACATCAGAATCCTAGTGGGTCTATGTAGCAGTTCAGTATTCCCACTTAGAAGTAGGAGAAAGTGAACATTGATTTAGTGATAGATTTGCCTTGTACTCATCGATAACATGATTCAATTTGGGTTATTGTGGATAATATGACCAAATCAACCCATTTCTTGTCAGTTCATACTTCTTATTAAGACTAGGACTATGCTAGGCTCTATGTTAGAGAGTTGGTTAGGTTACACAGTGTCTCATTGTCCATCCATTTCAGATAGCGGTATGCAGTTCACCTCTCACTTTTGGAAAGCCTTCCCAAAGGGTCTTGGTACCCAAGTCCATCGCAGTACAACATTTCACCCTTAGGAAAATGGTCTAGTAGAAAGGGCCATTTAGACTTTAGAAGATATGTTGAGAGCATGTGTTGTTGACTTCAAGGGTAGTTGGGATGACCACTTACCTTTGATTGAGTTCGCGTATAATAGCAGCTATCATTCTAGTATCCAGATGGCTCTATTTGAGGCTCTTTATGGGAGAATATGTAGATCTCCCATTGGTTGGTTTGAGGTAGGTGAGACTGCAGTAGTAGGGCCTGACTTGGCGTTTGATGCCTTAGAGAAAGTACAGTTGATTAGGAAGAGGCTTAAGACAACCTAGAGTCGATAGAAATATTATTCAGATGTGAGAAGAAAAGACCTTGAAATTGAGATAGGTGATTATGTGTATTTGAACACATCTCCCATGAAGGGGGTAAAGAGATTTTGTAAGAAAGGGAAGCTTAGTCCTTGATATATTGGTCCTTATAGGATTCTGAGTTATTTCGGCAAGGTAGCTTATAATCTTGAGTTACTGGCAGACATAGCATCAGTGTACTCGGTGTTTCATGTCTCCTTGATAAAAAAGAGCATTGGTTACCCAACAGTTGTAGTCCTTATAGAGATTGTAGATGTTTAGAACAGTCTATCTTATGAGGAAGTCCCAGTCGAAATCCTTGATTGTCAGATTTGCAGACTAAGGAACAAGGAAGTTCCTTTGGTCAAAGTTCTTTGGCGAATCAGTGCGTTGAGAGAGCTACTTGGGAAGAAGAGGAAGACATATGAATAAAGTATCCTCACCTCTTCTCCGCAAACTCATACTCAGCCTAAGCTAACAACCTTCCTTAGATTTACTATATTCCATACTTAGTTATAGTTGCATAACATTCTCATATCATTCATGCATTCATAAAACATTTTAGTTATGTGTCATGTCTCCAGAATTCAGTCATGCTTTAGTTTTGCATGTCAGTGTAAGTATAATTCCTTAGTTCCTCTCAGTTCAGTCAGTCTCATTTGAGGATGAATGTTTTCAAGGGGGAGATATTGTAAGACCCTGTAAAAGTTCTAGTTCAATTTAGTCCTATATAGCTTATAATAAGGGGTCCTACATTTAGAAAAATTCAGCTAAGTGTTAAGACTTTAATCATTTTTAATCTTCATAATTGGATGATCTTATTTTCGATCCTCACGACCTTCGATTGTCAATTTCTAAATTGATTCATGATCAGGGATATCAATAGGTCATCTTGGGTGAGTTTCATAATTTTCAGACAACATTTGGGTCATGTTTGGATGACCAAAATAACAATCCAACACAATCTTGATATGTCACATTGGCTATCGCATCAACAGGATTGATGCGGCACATCGGCCATCACGTCGACACCATTGACACGGCAGATCACCTGCCATATCACTGAGCATATTTTTCTCACTTAATTTTGACTTTCCAAAGGCAAATAGGTCCTTTCCCCTCACCCAATTCAACCAAAACATGAAATTAAGCTTCTAAACGGAAAAATATATTCATTATTCACAAAAATCCTCTCAAGAAATAAACCCTAGTTTATCAAGCTCAAAATTAAGTTCCAAGAAATTCCCAACAATCTTCATGAATTCCGTCACTCAACTATGTTAGGTGTTCATCCTTGGGTTTCTTCCACCCTTGGAGTTCATCAAGATTATGTTTGTGTTGTTAATTGTATTTCAAAGTTAAGAAAATATGAGTTTCATATAAAATAGATCAGTGGGTATATTGGTTGATGTAAATCTCATGTAAAACCTTTGAATTGTGAATTGATTGTTGTAGTCATTATGTATTAACATGTTGTTCATTCCCATGTACGAGGTTATGCCTCCTAATTGTTTAACAAAATGTCTAAGTGAATGAATTGTGCATTGTGATCTTAGTATTGAAATCATGCTATTACTACATGTTTATACTATTCCCATGCTTAAGCTATGCCTTGAAAGTGTTCGATATAATGTCCATATGAGTAAATCATGTATGGTAACCTATTATTGTGTTGTTAAAGTTGTGATATGAGTTTATATATTACAATATCGAGTCATGGGGTATTTATTACCCAAAATCTTATTGTTTACGTAGTTGCAGTAGTTATAGAATAGTCCCAATAAAGGTCAAGAATAGTGAAACTCAGTCAGGTAATAGAAATCAGTTAACTCAGTCCAGATCATTCAGTCAACACTATTAGTGTCATTTCAGTCAAACGTAGTACAGTCTAGTGATCAGTTCAGTGTCGATCCAGTTAGGAGTAGGATTTAGCACTGAGTAAACCTAGGGATGGGGGCATTTCTACTAGCAGAGGGTTTGACCCTTAGTAGTAGTCCCTGCGCTACAGAACTACATAACTAGCATAGGGTAAGTTGTCCTCCTACCAGACTAGGGTTGACGCAATAATATATTTATATATATATATATATATATATATATATTTCGTGAGTCTTCCTATCAGATTAGGGTTGACCCAATATTGTTAGTATCCCATGGCAAAGTGCTAACACTCTTCCACCTGGGGTCATAGGTTGGACCCCAAATTAGTCTATATCAGGGTATGCCGATTAGATGAATACTCCCATAGTTACAGTTTTAGTTTCAGTAATCAGTAAAGAACTTAGAGTTGGGGGGACAGAGGTAGTATTTATTTTTGATTTGTAATATTTAGCATGTTTTAGATACATTATTTTTATTTTGCTGCAATACTTTTCTTTAAATATTCACCTCACAAAGCTCAAACCAACCAATAGGAGATCTACACCTCCTACTATACAACGCCTTAAAAGGGGTCATACCAATATTATAATGATAGCTATTATTGTAAGCAAACTCCACCAAAGGTAGATTCTCAACCCAATTGACACCATAATCAATCACACAGGCCCGAAGCATATCCTCCTATGCCTATATTGATCAATTCCCACTTCCATTCTAGCAAATAAATTACTTGATATAATCCTCCTAGCCTCATGTTCTCAACCTTAACCTGTTGACACACCATGCACTTGGACACAAAATCAGCCACATCCCTCTTCATACCAGTCCACCAATAGATCTCCTTGAGATCATGACATATCAAGGTCAAGCTGGGATGAATAACATAGCACAACTCATGTACCTCATCCAAAACCTTTTGTCGCAACTCGTCAAAGTTAGGAACGCACAACCTCCTTTGACATCATAAAGTACCATCACACTGATCTCAAACACCACTACCTTTTTTCCAACCAACGCTACTCTTGATTTTTATCAAGATAGAATCCAACACTTGTTTTTTCTTAATCTTCGCACCAAGTGATGATCAAACAAATTCTTGCACAACCACGCCACCATCCTTAGAGTCCAAGAAGAGAACTCCAAGATTATCCAAGTAGTGAATATCTTTCACCGATTCCCACTTTCCTTTATCTACATGAGCTAAACTCCCCATGGATAACTTTTTAAGAGCATCAACAACCATATAGCCTTACCTAGGTTATAGTAAAAACTCATATCATAATCCTTGACAAGCTCAATCCATCGCCTTTGCCTGATATTGAGCTCTTTCTGGGTGAATACATAATGTAGACTCTTATGATCAGCAAAGATATCCATGTGAACACCATACAAATAATGTCGCCATATTTTTAAAGAAAACATAATTGCCAATAGCTCAAAATCATAGATAGGAAAATTTCTATCATGTACCTTTAACTGCCTGGAAGCATAGGCAATCACCTTCCCATGCTGCATCAACACACAACCAAGACCTACCTAAGATGCATCGTAGTAAACCACGAACCCATCATTGCCTTCTGTCAAAGTTAAAATTTGAGCCAAAGTTAACTTATCTTTTAACTTCTTGAAACTCCCTTAACAAGCATCTGACCATGAAAACTTAACATTCTTCTGGGTTAACTTAGTCAAAGGAGAAGCTATCGACAAAAAGCTTTCCACAAACCACATGTAATACCTGGCTGAACCCAGGAAGATTTGAATATTAGATGGAGTCGTAGGTGTAGGCTATCTCTTCACCATAACAACCTTATGCGGATCCACCATGATCCCTTTACTAGAAATAATATAACCCAAGAAAGTTACAACATTCAACCAAAACATACACTTAGAGAACTTGTCATACAACTGTTGTTCATTTAAGGTCTGCAACACCACACAGAGGTGATTAGCATGATCCACCTCACTCTTTGAATAAATCAGAATGTCATCAATGAACACAATGATGAAGAGATCTAAATACTGACAAAAAACTCTATTCATTAGATCCATAAATGCTGCCAGAGAATTAGTCAACCCAAATAACATCACCAAAAACTCAAAGTGCCCATATCGAGTACTAAAAGCCATTTTAGTGATATCCACCTCTCTAATATTTAGATAATGGTAACCAGAATAAAGATCTATCTTAGAAAAAAACTTGACACCTTGCAACTGGTAAAACAGGTCATCTATCCTTTGAAGAGGATACTTCTTCTTGACCATCACCTTGTTTAGCTTTCTATAGTCAAGGCACATCTAAAGAAAACAATCTTTCTTGTGCACAAACCAAAAGATATAGCAACATAAGGAGACACATAGGGGAGTGTAGACCCCAGATTAAGAAAATAATATACATCATGAGAGAAAAGTTGTAACATACCAGTAACGACATCATGTGATACCTCAGATTCCTACCGAGATGCCAAAGCATTCAATATGTTCTGACTTACACTAGAACTATGACCAAGTGTAGGAGTAGAAGATGAAGCCATAAGAATATTATTCACCCCCGTAGAAACCTTATTAACTAGATAATCCCTGGGCCGATGGCCTACCTGGCCACACTTAAATCATTTGTCCTTTTCTTTATCATAATAACATCCATGAGGACTACTACAAAAACAACAAGGAGGGCATGAAGAAACTGAATAACCTCTCCTTGCCAGAGATTGGACACCTTGTGCCTAAAAATTATCACCACCATGATGATGTCTGTCGCTCGACTAATAAGAAACACTTGTAGAAGAGTAGGAACCAGAACCCCCAAACTTCTTTTTCTGCCATTGGCCACCATCTCGACCACACTGAGAATGACCACCTCCTTGGTTAGAAAATTACTCCTCTTTTCATGCCTATCCCCAAACTCCACCTATTTCATATTTTCATCCTCTACCTACTATATATGAATGGTCAACCTAGAGATATCTATATCCTTAATCAACAAAGCATTCTTGCTCTCCAAAATTAGATCTTGATTCAACCTAGAACTGAGCTTTCTTATTCTAGCCCACATGTCAGCCACTAAATCAGGAGCATACCTTGAGAATTGGTGAAACATCAAGGCATATTCCTTGAAAGACATCCTCCCGTGCTTGAGGTTCACAAAATCCTCTATCTTTGCTTCCCTTAACTCTTACGGAAAGAAACAACCCAGAAAAGTTCCAGAGAAGGCATCCCATAAGGATGACTCCTCCACATCTTTTCTATCCTTATCCCACTCTTCATACCACTGATATGTAATATTTTTGAGTTGATAAGCTACAATGTTAACCCCCTCCACATTGGTAGCCTACATTACCCAAAATATCTTCTCTATCTTATCCAAGAAGCCTTTTGGATCCCTCTTCACCTTTATTATAGAAAAAGTGAGAGGACCCATCTTCATAAATTTGCCAACCCTTGTGGCCTCAATAGACAAAGCACCAAACACATCATGTTCAGCTTGAGAAATAACCAGTTTCCCAATAGTATGGATAGACTGAAGGAATTCCATATTAGTCACCTCATATTAAGGAGGAATTGTAGCAATCGGTGGAACTCCCAAACAATCAAGGATAGGACCATGAGATTGAAGATAAACCCTATTAGTAGGATGCACCCCTTCAGCATTACCCATAAATAGAATAGAAAAATTTTCTTGCGTTATAGATCTACGAGGTATGATATGAAAAATAAACAAACAAGGATTAGAGAAGAAAGAAGACTGAGACTCCAAGCTTGAAAATAGAATACCAAGAAAGTTAAACATTCCTATAGGCCTTTTAGCCTTTCTCTTAAAATTATAGAGCTCTACACACCTCTAAAAGAGACTCTACTCGACACAGCTTTGTGGACTCCCAATTGACCATGAACCTAGTCTCTAATACCAACTTGACACGACTCTCCCTAGGCCTTGTCATAATGGGCATCCCAAGTTTATCCAGGATCGAAGACCACCCCTGTTACCTAATCCAACCTCCAGCCACCTACCTTGAGTTGGCTGAATTTCGAGCATGAACCTAAATAGTATAATAGCTCACATAAAGACTCTGGGAATAGATCACAGCCGTGACTGACTTAACTAAGTCTAATAATCCTATAAACATAATTCAACCATCCCAAACTATACTAAACAAAGGCCATACACTAGGCCATAACCAGACATTCCAAAACATAATATAATTAATTACAAAATGAAATAGGATGGAACAACCAACAATATCGTCCAATGGTGTCCTTTCTTTAGCTTATACTAATTCTAAGGCTGACACCAATACCGATCTCATCCATTCAAACCTATAAATATACCAAAAATTCTCTAATCAAAAGAGTAATAAAATTCGGTTGGGATATGCCCCCATCCATATGCAAAACCAATGTCCAAAATAAAACCAAAGTGTCTAGAAATATACATAACATGAAATAGAGCCTTTCAAAAGGGTAGAAGCTCACTACTTCAGTCCAAATACTAATCCTGAGTCAATTACTATATAGGAGAAGTAGAATAGTGGGTTTGTATATAGCAAGGGTATATAACTGCCAATAGATAAGGTTAGTGAGTGACCGTGAGCATGATTTCAGGATAAGGAAAAAATATTTCCATTTATAAAACCAAGTAAAATCATCCATATGCACACAAATAAACATAGATATATATCCATATAACCATGTTGGAAAAAATGGACTGGGTTTAGCATGCCTTTAAAACCTTTTCCTGGGATGTGTAGCTTTGTTATCTTAAACAACCCACAAGCTATATGGGTTCAGCTCCCCCTGCTGAAAGTGACCTAGTGTGTGTAGACATACAACCAGGGAAATATCCCATGGGATGACTAATACATTCCCAAAATAAAGTGTGACATTATGCACATGATCACCAAGACCAACCTCATAGCGGCAAATATTAGTTTCTAGTTTTTATCCCCTGAGACCTTTACTTTCCATGGCTTAGCTACACCTTCCACCATTATTATGCAATTAAAACCAATTTCAAAATAACCAAACCATTATCCACTTATTAACAAAGGTCATTGATATTTGTATTGTCAGATCAGCCCTTACTTTCAAGTATCATCCATAGCCAACCATTTATAGTTTTAAGATGACTTTCAAGTGCCATTCCATTTACCATATTAAACTATTTGGGAGACTTACATGTTCCCCAAAAGCATAACCAATTAGCCTTTTATCATTCAAAGCTATTTATACCATGCATAATTATATTACCAAGTTTAAAACATAAAAGAGTTACATTAAAAGAAGTCAATGCAATGAACATATCTTTATAAATATTTTGTCAAACAGATTGGGGGCATAATATCACCAAGACTAATTCAAATTACCAATAAACCATTCCTATTCAATCCAATTATCCAAAACCACCATTAATGTACATAAAGTCTTAATTAATACCGTAGGAAACCATAACCAACCATTAAACATCAAAACCCCCAAATCATATTTGAGAGCCAAAATTATAAAATAGTAAAATCATGAAAACATTCATATAAACCATACCTTTATGTAAAATTAACAATTAGGGATAAGAACATTCCTTTAACTAAGATTATGACAAAAAAAAAATCACCAATACAAGCCCCAAATAGATCCTTTAGTTAAAACCCTAACTCCCTTTGCCCAAAGGCTCTAGAGAGAATTATGGGGTGTTTAGGAAGAGTTTCTAATTGTCAAGGAATAGAATAATAGGGTAAATAACCTCCCAAGTAGGTTAGAAATCATGGGACCCTATTAGGGTAAGTTAGGAAATATGCAGAATACTCCCACTTAAGTTGCACCAAAAATTCCATTATAGGGATACGATTGACCCACATGAGTTATACCATCCAATACGATCGGTATATATAACTCGTATCCTAAACCTCCACCCTTGGAAATATCACTTTTTAGTATATGACTCATCCAACCACGTCGTAACCATAATATATGATCCATATCCCTGGAAGAATAAAATAATAGGAGAATTAAACATTATCTACCATAGGAGTCCCTGATACAATTCATACCCTAGCTTATGTCTTATGGTGAGACACTTGTACTCAGATCCAACCTAAGTAACTAAGTCGAAGATTAATTTAAGGAACCAAATGATCCATAACCACCAATACAACTTGTACCCCTAAGTTGTATCCATTCTAGTAACCAAAATTTATCCAACCAACAAAATCTAGTTTGTATACGATTGGACCATACCATCAATACCCTAATATACATATCATACCCATTAGTCGTATAGGTTTAAAGATTAGAATTGCCGGAAATTTTCTAAGGTCCATAAACTAGGATTTTTCACAAGTGTTAGATCCTATTTTGATAAAAATTATGAATGATGTTGGTGGGAAAAAGTTTATGGTGTTTGAGATCAGTGGTAATGGTACCTTAAGGTACCAAGAGAGGTTATGTGCTCCTGACATAGGTGGTCTACAATAAAGGATTTTTGCTGAGGTGCATGAATTGCGCTATGTTGTTTATCCTGGTTTAACAAAAATGTATCATAATCTCAAGAAGATGTATTTGTGGAATAATATAAATAGGGATGTGGCTGATTTTGTAGCCAAGTGTATTGTGTGCAAACAAGTTAAAGTTGAGCACATGAGGGCTGGAGGGTTATATTAGGAAATTAACTTGCCTGAATGGAAATTAGAGGTATTTAATATGTATTTTGTTATCGGTCTTCCTTGGACTCAAAACTAATTTCATTTGGTTTGGATCATCGTGGATAGGAATATAAAATTTGCTTAATTTTTGCTAATGAGAACTAACTTTTTAGCTGAGGACTATGAGACATTATATCTTTAGGAGATTGTAAAGTTGTATGGGGTACCTATTTCGATTATCTCTTATTATGGTACACAGTTTTCATACAATTTCTATAGGTATTTATAGAAAGGGTTAGGTACTAAAGTTAGTCGGAATACTGCTTTATATCCACAGGCGTATGGGCAAGTAAAGAGAACTATTTAGACATTGGAGTAAATGATCTGGGCATATGTGATTGATTATGGTGGCAATTGGGTAGAGCATCTACCTTTGGTAGAGTTCTCTTACAACAATAGCTACCATTCTAGTATTGGTATGACCACTTTTGAGGCATTGTATGGTAGGAGGTGTAGATCTCTTATTGGGTAGTTGGACCTTGTAAGGCAGATTTATTTGGACTGAATTTAGTTTATCAGGCTGTGTAGAAGGTAAAGGTGATTTAGGATAGGATTAAGGTTGCCCAAAGTTTTCAAAAGGCTTATGCATATGTAAGGCAAAGATACTTCAAGTTTGAGGTTGGGGATAAGGTGTTCCTAAAGGTATCTCTTATGAAGGGAGCTATGCTGTTTGGTAAAAAAGGTAAGCTCGGTCTTTGGTATATTGGTCCTTAGGTAGTTTTGTAGAGGGTTGGTAATTTGGCATATGAATTGGAGCTGTCTTTTAGTTTGAGCTTCACTCATCTGATATTTTATGTCTCTATGTTGAGAAAGTGTCTTATTGATCCTTCTTCGATTGTTCCATTGGAAGGATAGGATATCTTAGATTCTTTATCTTGTGAAGAGGTCCAGGTTGAGATATTAGATTGATAGGTTCGTCGCTTACGGACCAAAGATGTGGCCTCGGTTAAGGTTCTATGGCATAAACATAAGGTGAAAGTGGCTACATGGGAAGCGTAAGAGAACATGACGTCCAAATATCTTCATTTTTTTCTTCTCTGGATATTCATACGAAAGTTCTGTGTTCTTGATCACATCTTTGCTTTCTAACTTTGTTAATTGTTGGATTGATTTTTGATAATGCCAATGAGTTGTGCTTGTGTTTGACCTACCATGTCAATCATTCAGGGATGAATGATCCTAGTGGGAGAGACTGAAACACCTTGGTTTGGACCCTTTAAAAATTTTTCTGTATTTTTGGTTTCTGGACATTATACAACTTTTAGGCACTAGTCGTATAATGAGGTACGGTTGGTATGCTTCTGGTCATATACTAACCACTATTGGTTGCTGGGGTTAGATCTCTTTGTGGAATGGGTACGACTTGGTGGGAATGAGTCATATGGTTGGAGATGATATGGCCTTAGTTAAGGTTCTATGGCATAACCATAAGGTGAAAGTGGCTACATGGGAAGCGTAAGCGAACATGACGTCCAAATATCTGCATTTTTTTCTTCTTTAGATATTCATACGAAAGTTATGTGTTCTTGATCACATCTTTTCTTTCTAACTTTGTTAAAGGTTGGATTGATTTTTGATAATGCCAATGAGCCGTGCTTGTGTTTGACCTACCTTGTCTATTATTCGGGGATGAATGATCCTAGTGGGGGAGACTAAAACACCCTGGTTTGGACCCTTTGAAAAAATTTCTGCATTTCTAGTTTCTGGACATTATACAACTTTTGGGTACTAGTAGTATGATGAGGTACGGTTGGTATGCTCCTAGTCATATGATAACCACTATTGCTTAGTGGGTTAGATCTCTTTGTGGAATGGGTACGACTTGGTGGGCACGTGGCATATGGTTGGACACGGATTGTATGGTTTGGGTTTGCCCTTCACTTTATTTGAGACTTAGTAACTTAACTTGGATCTTTGTATGAGTGGCTCATTATGAGCCATAATATAGGGTACGATTCATACCATAAACTCATATGGTAGAAACTGTTCAAATCTTCTTTTGTTCTATTCTACCAGGGATACGGTTTAAGAGTATTAATAGTATGGTTGTGTACAACTTGGGTTGAGTAAGTTGCATGTTGGATATTATTGGGTCCAAGGGGTAGTCTTAGGGTAAGAGTGGTGGTTACCACTCGTATTTTAGGGTATGACTGGTATGGAGGAGTCATACCATCTGACAGGAATTTAAAGCAGTTTACGTTGGGGGTAATCTGGATATTTCCCCACTTAACCTCTTAAGGCCCCACAACTTATGTCACTATTGGGACATTATTTACGTATTATTCTAATTTTATGCACTTAGAAACTCTCTTAAATTCTCTCGAAGGATCTTGGGTAAAGGAAGGCTAGGGTTTTATCTAAAGGATCAATTTGGGGTTTGTAGGAGTGATTTCTCTCTATAATCTTCGTAATCTAAGTCATGTACTCCCCCCTCATTTTAAATTCCAACTAAAGGCATATTTTATACAATTTGTTTATGCATAATTATTGTATGGTTTTGGGGTTTTCAAATATATTTTAGGGTGTTGGTATTAAATGCTTGATTATGGTTTTTCCCATGCTTTAATTATGTTTTTACACGCTTTACTGGTGGTTTGTACAAATGGTTGCATGGGAATGGTTAATTGGAAATTGGAATTAGTTTTGGAAATACTTTTCCCCCAACATGTTTGATAAATGACTATGATAATGCTTTTACTATACTATTGGACTTTTAATAGAACTATTTCATGGTATGCTTTGGTAATGGAACCCTTAATTGTTTAAATGATTTGGAATGGTTAAATGGTAAGGTTTGGTGGTTATGGTAATGGTTAATTAAACTTCCTTGTTAGCTACAAGGGAATACCCTAAGTAAACATGTTAATAAACAACTCGTGGGGTACATGCGATTCCCCCAAGCAACATAATAATGGAACACTTGTGGGGTACACGAGATTCCCCTAAGTTAACTTAATAATATAATATATGGGTACATGGGAATCCTTTTACATAAAAAGGTTTTCTAAGGACATTGCTTGCAAGCTATAGTCAGTATAATGATACCACTACTTATAGCCTTGGTTAATAATAATGGAATAATGGTTTGGTTGGATGGTAATGGTTTTAATTGGGGAATAATGGCGGGGTGTGATAGCTAATAGTGATGGTGCGCGTCTAATGAATAGTCAATGGAAACTCATGTTTGCCGACATAAGGGTTGGTCATAGAAACCTTATATGATACTATGAGGTATATTAGAATCCTCTAAGTACATTGTACATATGTATCATAGAGAGACAAGGGTACTTGGGAATCCCCTACTCTTACGGTATCTTCAGTTCATACAGCTACACGCATCGGGGGCTGTTCAGTGGGTTACACTGGACCCATATAGCCCGTGGGTGGTTAAAACAGACTTTCAACCTTAGTATTAGTCCATTAATCAACTTGACACGTGCTACCATGATAACAACATCAAGTAATCGGCTAGTTCGGACAAATAATACCTAAATTGGGCCCCATAACCTAGAAAAGTCCAATCAACCTACTATAAGCAATAATCATCACTTATACCTATGCAACCCCGCATAAGGTTGATAGGTGTAGGGCATACTGGTGATGGGCAATGCCCATGCAAAGTAGAAACCATACTAACATAACCGATCCAAGTTCCATAAAGTAACCCAGTTTATACACCTCCTCCAGCTTGATGAATCACAAAGGAAGAACCTATGATGACCTCTTTTCTATGACATGATGGCTCATGGATGAAGGGGACCCTAGGGGATTAAATAGTACCCATATACACCAACCTGGTCCTAATCAAGGATTTCCAATAATCATCATCCTCATCAGCGTACTTTATCCAGTATTGGTGAGATGTGTATATATATATAAATGTACGGACTCGAACCGTGGATAAAAGAGTATAAATCTGTAAATCCTTTTCCTAGGGTAAACCTTGGTACTAAATTATCATCAGAATCTCTTTTGACCGAAGTAAATAATGGTAGTAATATGATGGACCAAAATTTATCTCAGTAAAATCTTTAAAACATCATTTTTAGTCTAAAAAGCTCATAATCGTTCATTAAGATGGTATGATTCCCATTATGAAAGGATCTATTTTAAAAGTGAAAAGTGAGAATAAACCCCTTCATAGGAAATATAGTAGTAAAACCATGTTTTTAGTTGAAATCATACCATTTAGTGTTTAGTGAGCATGAATGTACCGAATTTATGAATGACATCACCACTATCCAAACAAAACGATTATAAGCATATAACTATCAATAGATTAAACCATGTCATTTACAAGGATATATCACTCACCTAGAATTCAACTAATACCATAATCATAGCCTTGAACCCAATAATATATAATCGGTATAACCTTATCATAATTCAGAAAACCATCATAATCATCTAACTCATGTAGTAAACCTTATAACAAAGGCTTATTAGAATAAAATATGCCTAACATGCTCACAATGTAGGATAATAGGATACTAGAAGCATAATACGTATTTTATCTTAAGGGACAATTCACCCTTCTAGCCCCCAAACTCATAAATTAGGCTAAGTCATGATGTTCTGCCCAATATCATATCGTAACATTCTTATATAACATATAAGGTATACAATACACTAACTCATGGATGTTGCCCAAGATATACCTCCAAATAAAGTACAATGTGGTCACTCTCAAATATAGTAACCCAACAGAGGTTGGGGTCGAACCCACAAGGAATTGGATGAATATCTCTCATGAACTTATTAAAGTAGACAGAATAATGCATGAATGTAAATGGGTGGATTCTGCAAAAATAGTGATGTAGTACCAAGTCTTGATATTGTTCGATTGAAATCAATATAAGATTAATAATAGGACTGTGTTCCCCCTAGCTTCCTAACTTTGTAGGCTTATCGTGATCAATTCGACAATCTCAATGCCCTAAATGCAAAATCTGACAAGATACATATCACCAATCATCGTGTGAATGCCTTTGGTATATTTCATTCTTCTCTTTGTAAGCCTTAGAGTATCTCCTTACTAACCCTTATCTTGGATCCCACTTTAACTATCTCCTTCTGGGTGTCAAGTAAATTAGTCGAGGGTTGGAAGCCTCAAATTATAGTTGTGATCTTTTTTTACTAATCTTAGCCTCTCTTGTGAAGATGATCTCGAATACAAGAAAGTTCTTAAATTCTGTAGTAGTTAATAAACTAATCAAACTGAAGATGATCACAATACATGCATAACTAATTATTTAGAAGGACCTCACACTTCCTCTACTTCATTATTCTGCCAGATTTTCTATAACCCTAGGTAGGTAGTTTAGCCTCTCATGGTTGGAAGAAAATCCATAAATTTATAAGAGAAATCATAAGAATAATCTCACAACAATTTATGAACAAAACCAAAATATCAACTTTATAATCAACCATAAAATAAAGAACAATGGATTCCAAAATCAAAAGTCAAATCTTAGAATCAATATAATATTGTGAATATAAAATGTGCATAAGTAAATACAAAAACATTAAAAGGGTATTTATTGTTTTACAAAATAACCTAGAAGCCTAACCAGAATAAAATAAGAAAATAAGGTTGACAGTGGCTACATTTTAGGAAATGAGTCATTAGAACTGAAGACGACCCGTTTTTAGTTCCAGTGTCTTCCTTCTGGACTCAGTGATGATGACTCATCATGATGCCTTATAAGTTATCAGCTAGACTCTTTATCACTCTAGTAAGTTATAAGTATTAAGTATCATTTCCTCGCATGATCAGAATGACTTTCATAATGAGTCATAGTCAAACCCTATGACTCATACAACCCTCATCTCCACTAGGCTCCAACATGTATGATTTTAGTACTTTGACTCAATTTTCTCAGAATGAGTCTTTCCTATGACTCGTAGTCAATCCCTAGGAGTTATAGTCAGCTTTAGCTTTATTTCTCTTCTTAGGATTTCTTACTATTTACCTAACGACTTGGGCAACAGTCGTCTAGTCACCTAACAAATCATAGTCCAGTTTGCAACTTCACTTTTCAGAGCTTTTTGTTCTCATCCTATTCTAATGACTTCCAACCCCATTTTCCTTAAACATTAACATAAATACACATCATATCTAACAAAATGGCCTTAGTATTTGCATATTTTTTTTATAGTTTTAAGCACCAAAAGTTTCAAGAAACCATAACATATCAACACTCTCAACATAGAACATTTTCATGTCCTCAAGAAACATATATAGTAACAAAACACATATGATTCTTAACCAAGAAAAACCTAAGGTACCTATGCCAGTCAACTCATTTTTAGCTCAAAACTCTTACCTTCCCCCTATTTACTAACTTTTAAACACCAACTATATTGATCTATGGATCCTAATGACCAAAAGGAATCAATCTATGGCATTACATTAGAAATAAACAATCAAGTGTATGCGCAAGTTACACTACTTGAACAGATAAGAAGCTAGCAACGTAGCCCATATATACCCTTAAAAGAAAAAAGTCCCTCTCTCACAGTATAATCATACATGTCAATGCGAGGAAGATAACGAGTCACTCATACTCACCAAAGAAGTTCCAATCAACGTGCAAAGAATACCATAGGCTTGACCTTATATTCTTTACCTATGTTTTTTTAGATAGTCGTACTAGGATAACAATAGGACTTTGTTCAAATTTTAAGGTAGGCTTGAGAGATAGTACGGTACATTTGGGAACTAATGACTAACCCTCCTTGACACTACAATTACTTTTTGGGTCAACTTCTCAAGAATAATTTTTTCTTTTTTTCTCTCCCTTATTTCTTCTTTTTGCTCTTTTATTGCTTATTCAGGTTGGATGCATTTTCTTTTACTCTTTATTTTTTTTATTTTTTTTATTTTTTTCTCTTTTTTTTCAAAGTTTTTTATTTTTACCACACCCAAAATTACTTTATTTTCTCTTATTCAAACCCTTATTCATTCATAATTCTAAATACACACCCCTATGGTAGCCACCCTTAACTTAGGAGATTTGTCAGAGTTGAGATGCACAATGTCTAAGGAGGGACTAGGGCCAAAATAAGGTCATTGTAATTAAATGGGAAAGGTGAAAGTTGTAAATATGAAAATGGGTCAATAAAGGCTCAAATTTAGGGATCAAGGGATACTTATTCATATTGAATGGTTATTTAGGCTAGGATTGGACTAAACTCAAAAACGACATATGATCACCTCCTAACTAATTATCCTACAACGTAGATAGGACTAACCAGGCAAGTTCTAGATTAAATTCATCAATGGAACTAGGTAAGCATCTTTCACACACTGAGTATAGTATCTATTACCAGCTACTCCCTATCCAGTTCATGTACATGTGTAGCTATAATTATTTTATACCTAATCCTTATGCCATACCAAGATTCACAATGGTCATAAATATAAGCATATCAAACAGTTCATAAAAACTTTTTGGAGGGGTATCATGTTTCTCAAAATACTTTAAAGCCAACAATATATATCAACTGCCCTTAGGTGATTTCTTTTTCTCCTAGTTAAACGTAAAACAAAACATAAAATATGTACGATAAAAACATAAACCAACCTAAACATATCAGTTCTACTATGATAGAACAGCTGATAGAAAAAGAAACATGGCAAGAAAAACCATTGGTCGTGGTCCAACTCCATCCCTAATTAGAGACTATGCACTGTCCCAAATGTATAACTATAAGATTAAATAAGGGAATGAAGACGTACTTAGGCACTCAAGGCACTGGATCATGATGTCTCAGTAGGAGAGGCCTTATAATAGGCCCCACTCTAATTAATCATGGTCCCAGCGGTGACTGAGATGCTCTCAATAATAGTGGAACCAATGGTGGTCGGTGCTCTTAGTGGCATCTGGCTCTCGAAAGGTAAAATGGTGCCCGCACTCATATATCGTATAGCTGCAAGTGTCATCTTAATTATTTGGGAGCTACCAACTCCTTACCTTATCTTATGGACCCTAGTTAGATGGTCTTGTGTATTCTGCATGCTGGTAATCCTTCTACTTTCTTTAATTTGTCTTCTTCCTCACTCTTTCTCAACCTTCCTCTTTAGTAATCTTTTATTTTTCTTCTGTTCCATAAATATCTGGCATACCATCCATAAGGATCTCCTTAATGATAAAGAACATTGAGAATGACCTCACATGTATCTCCTTAATAGCAATGCAAAGGGCGACCAACTTCTCATACGTGCCTACTAGATATGGGACCTGAACGCCCTCTAGCTTTTGGCTAATCCATTGGTCAAATCTTTCAAACTGAGTCTGCATACCCTAAATATCAGTCTTTATCTCATTCTTCACCTAAGTATACACCCTTTACTCAATATTAGTCACTCGTTGCTCCAGGGTGCATAATCTCTTCAGTACAATATTCAGGAACTCTTGCGAGACTAAAGCATAGCCACTGTAAAGTGGCCTAGATATGTATGGACTTATAGTCGGAGGTGGAGTATAAGACTATGAGCAACTTACAATATTAGTAGAGTATTGAGGCAATATTTAGTCTTAGTGGAGGATTACCAAGACCAGGGAAAATCGAAGCATCAACATCCATCTGCCCGCTAGCCTAGAAAGATGCCTATAGAAGCAAAGCACCCATCTTGGCCTTTAAGATTGGGTTAACATAATCAAGAATAAAAACCAAATTAGTGGTCCTATGGACCATCATAAACTGATCAACACCTGTTATCTCTAGCACCCATCCTCCTGACAAATCTGGGTCAATAAATATTGGAAGGACAAGGTGGTATCTATACTCACTGCTCGATTATTGATCTTTATCGCTATGATATTTGATAAATCTATCTTGTATTCCTCCATAAAACCCATAACAAGTGTAGATCTATCGAGAATCATCATATTATCCATCTTTTGTAGGACTTAATTGATGACGTATCAATATCCACCATGCCTTAGGAGTAAAGCTTAGAATGCTCTTTGTAATCTGTGTTGAAGGGCCCAACACCCAAGGGGCCTCTTCTTATGCTGCAACAAGGATATGAAAAATCCACTTGAAGTTCATGAACTTGTCATCTGGACTAATATTCTTAGCGTTCACTTTCCCTATTTCCTCCATGTAGTGATCAATCTCTAAAGTATTAGTAGGAATTTAGAAATCCAGTCTATAAAGAAAACTGGATATATTCTGGGTCAAGATATTGACCCGAATGCCTCAAATTAGTATGAAATATAAGGGGTCATCAACCTTCCACAACATCCTTTATAGATAGACTGTCTTTAGCTCTATCTAGTAAGTTAGATAAAATTCCCAAATAAATGCCAACTTGTAGATAGCTAGGGACCTTGTCATCCACTCAAAATGATATTTCTTGAATCAGGCCTCAAACCTGACATCTCAAATATGCCAAAGTTACTCTGTTTTGGCTTATGGTAGAACCCTTTTTTAGACTCAAGATGGTAGGGTTGATAGAACTATCACTCTCATATAAGTCCTGCATCTCGAAGCACCACCACCTATTAAGAATGGGTATTTGGGTATTATCAATTGTATGGGCTAAGATGGTAGAGGAAGAGGTACCTACACCAGAGTACTCTTACTAACTCTTTTTTGTCCTCACCATTCTCAACATCATCCTCTGGCCCATTATTTTGGACCTTTTATTTTTGGACCCACTGCTCGATGCATCATCAACTTCTTTATTCTCACTCTTGAGGTCAGACTCAAACTCCTTTCCCTTTTTAAATTGGGGAGGGGAGTGTGGTGATGACTGAATGGGGTTCTTTTTTGGGGCCTATCCTATCTTGGCAATTCACATATATCTGAACCTTTGGTGCCCTATCTAGCTCTTACTTTCAGTGCCTCTGCTAGAGGGTACTCTTCTACGTAGCCACTTGACTTATCTTCAGTGGCCCTATTCCTTAGATTCTAAGTGGAAGAATAATCCTGCTCCTTGGGTTTTTGTTTGGTAGATTCATTTTTCAGTTCCGTTAGTACCAATTGAAACACATACATTAGTTACTCTTACAAAAAATAAAATACAAGCAAAACTCTAAGTGTGAACAGTAGCTGGGCACCTTATGAGTTTGGATATGAATTATCCTGACACTTATAAGTTGAAAAAGGAATGTGAAGGTTGTGCACTGGTCATCCTACAAGTCCTACCAATGAGTTATTGGGTTACCGAACGACTCGTCTGGTGACTCGTTGTCTGACCAAAATTTTTCATCTTAATTACTTTTCCTGTCTAGTTACTACGAGTCCACACTATGATCTGTAGGGTGAGATAATGACTCATAGTGTTAGACATATTCTTACCTAAGTAAACTCACGTTATCTACACATGTTACTAGTGGCTACGAGTCACTTAACAACTCGTTAGGTTACCCTATGAGTCGTTATATGCCTCGTAACGATCGTAACATGTATTGCTAAAGATATATTTTTTTCAATTATCATTTTCCCAATGGGTAATTAGACTTTCCCCATAATTTCAATAACCCATTGAAATTATAATTCATCCCCACATCAACATTCAAGAACCACTTAGGTCTACTCTCTTTTGTTAAATATTCTTAGAGCTTCTTAAGAACCACTTGAGAGATTTTTACCCTAGGCACAAAATTAAGCAATGAATCCAATCATTTTCATTATGAATTAGTATAAACTTCGAATATATATCACTAGAGTAACACACTTACTTGAGAATAGAGAAATTTTTTCTTGAATCCTTTAGAGTTTTGTTGCCTTTGTTCTTGAAAGTAAAGTTTGGAGAGAGTAAACCTTGAATTTTGATGATAGTGGAGGATGATTATGGATATATTTCAGGTGTGAAGGGAATTTATGGTTATGAAGGGAGCCACCTACATTTAAAATGTAAGGTGAATCACTTTTGGGGTTTACATCTCTTTTATTCGCCAAAATTGGGTTGGGTCAGCGATGCCAGTCTTGATTATGAATCATGATGATGAGTCATATCTAGTTGCTATGAGTCGTAGGCTCCCTCTGTTAAGAGTTGGAAACTTACCTGGGTCTCTAGTCATGACGACTTAAGGTGACAAGTTGTTGTCACTGGCAACAACTCATTCTGAGATTCGTCATGACTCTAGAGACTTCTTACCTGAGAGATGTCAGAGTTTCTTCTCTATACGACTTTAATGATGAGTCGTAGGGTGTCCTTACAACTCGTAGATAGTATGGTCCTATCGTATGTTGACCTGTGTTAAGTTGTGGGATATTTTTAGTTACTAGAATGGATACAACTTAGGGGTACGAGTCTTATTGGTGGTTACGGGTTATTTGGTTCCTTAACTTAATATTAGTGGTTACTTAGGATAGATCTGAGTACGAGTGGCTCATGACCCGTAAGATAGGGTACGAGTTGTACCCAAGACTCGTATGGTAAACAGTGTCCAATTCCCTAGGCATTTTATTCTGCCATGGATCTGGGTTATGGGTATGGATCATATATTATGGTTACGACTTGGTTGGATGAGTCGTATACTGGATAGTGTTTGATACAAGGGTTGACACTTGGATAAGAGTGGTGGAAACCAATCATATAAGAGGGTATGACTCAAATAGGTAAGTCTTATCCCTGTGATGGGATTTTGTGAAACTTAAGTGAGGGTATTCTGGATATTTCTCAACTTACCCTAATTAGGACTCACAACTTTTAATATACCTAAAAGGTTGTTTTCCCATTTATTATATTCATTAACACTTAAAAACTATTTTGAAACATCTCATAATTCTCCCAAGAGCTTTTGGGGCAAGGAAAGTAGGTTTTCAACTAAGAAATTGTTTTGGGGCTTGCTTTAGTGATCTTTTTCAATCAATTCTTCGGTTTAAGGCATGATTCTCTTCCATCATTGTAATTTCAACTAAAGTCATCGTTTATTTGATTGATTTCATGGTTTTTACTATTTCATAATTATGGTTTCCCAACTATTATGAGGGGTTTTTATATTAAATGCTTGGTTATGATTTTCTATGGTTTTAATTGTTCTTTTATATGCATTAATGGTGGTTTTGGACAATTGGATTTCATGGTAATGGTATAATGGTCTTTGGGTTTATTTTTGGTTATATTGTGCCCCTAATATGTTTGATAAAATGCTTATAAAAATATGTTCATTGCATTGACTTCTTTTAATGGAACTCTTGTGAGTTTTAAGCTGGATAAAGGATTTATGAATGGTTTATATGGTTTAAAAAGCCTAAAGGCTAAATGTTTATGCTTGTGGAAACATGGAATCCTCCAAAGTGGATTTAATATGGTATATGGAAAGGGTACCTAATGTCCCCTTAACCTGAATATTTTGGATACGGATATTACTTGCAAGTAATGGGGTGGTATGACGATACCACCAATATTGGCCTTGATTAATAAATGGTAAATAGATTGTTTGGACATGGTTTTAATTGTGCATTAATGGCTAGGTGTGTAGCTAAGTCGTGGAAGGTGACGGTCCTCGGGGGACAAAAATCAAAAACTCATAGTTGCTGATATGAGGGGTCTTTGATGACCACTTACGAGTGTCACATTTTATATTGGTGGGATGTACTAGTCATCCTATGGGATATTTACCGATCATGTAGCTACATGAACTGGGACCCTTTCAGTAGGGGTAGTGTAAGACCCTGCAAAATTCTCTCATAGTCTGAGCCTTAGAGCATGCCAAGTGAAACATAAATCTAGCCCTAAAAGATTGAGAAGTGACTTACCAAGTGAGAAATATTTTAAACTTTTTAGAATTTTTGTAATATCGGCTTTTTTCATATTGATAATTGAATAAGATTTCCGTCGATACCAATTTCATCAAAATCCGACATTGGATGAGGAAGTTATGACCGTTTTACTAAGAGTTGTCGGAACCACCCAGGTATGACAGACAGGTTGATGGACCGTCGAGCTTGCGATGGACCAACGCCCAAACCGTCGCAACCAAGGCAGTGACTCCGTCTTTTGGCCCAAGTGCGACAGCCAAGATGATAGACCATTAAGCTAGTGGTGGACCATCATAACTGAGGCAGTCTGGCCTTTTTCTGACCAACGTGCGATGGATGATTCGACAAGCCATCAGACTAGCGGTGGACTGTCACTTTGACCATCACAAATCCCGTTCAGTATTTTTAAGTCATTTTTAAAAAAGGGCTTTTTGGTCTTTTCCCACCCTTTTTACACATATATATATCTTGAACGAAGCTGAGGGCTTCATTCTTCATCTTCAACATTAAAAGCTTGGGTTTCCTACAAGATCAAAACCCTTCTTTCTTCAAGAAGAAAAAAATCAAGAATCTCTCCAAGATCCTTCAAGAAAGAGTTTCCTAAGGTATGCAGATATTGATTCTTGGGTCCCTTCCACCCAAAAAGTTCAAGAATCCTTTTTCTAAATTCAAAGATCTTATGTTTATGAGTTTTCATGATTCATGTGAATTGAAATTGAAGTTCATGTTTGTATTGAGTTTTAATTTCTAATTTGTTTACAAGGTTTCAAGCTTTGGCTCTAGTATGTGATGTTCATGATAAACGCTCTTCAAGTTTCTTGTTAAGTGATGTGTTTATGTCAATTGAGTGTAGAAATTTTTGAATAAGCAAAACATGCTCCCCATATGTTTGATAAAATGCTTATGTGAAGGAATAAGAGCCATTATAGCATGTTGACTAGAAATCCCCAATTATGTGCAAGCTCATGCATGCCAAGTGTTTGTTGAAAAGCCTTAGTGAATGAATTGTGACATGGTAGCATGAAATTCCCCAATTATATGTTCTTTAATGCATGCTAAGTGTTTGGTGCAAGACCTTGTTGAATGGAGTATGAGCGAATATCATGTCTCCCTATATTATCACATGTTTATGGTTTTCTAAATGCTTGAAGAGATGCTTTAGTGATTGTGATGGTGAATGAATGTTCATGGTTATGATTATTCAAGAATGTTTATGTTTTACTTTTATGTCATCGAGTCCTGGGGGTATTTATACCCAAAAAATTTGCTGCAGTCTAGAGCCAGTGTCAGTTTTCACGATAATCATAGTCAAGCCATGATTTTCAAAACTCAGTGAGTTATAGAACTCAGAACTCTCAGTTATAGAGCTTAAGTAATCTCAGTAATCTAAGAAATCTCAGTAATCTCAGTATCGTTAGTATTCTAGCCTTAGTTCAGTACTCAACTCAGATCTAGTAGTATTCAAGTGTTTGGTTCAAACCACAGTAGCATTCAAGTAATCTATTTAGAGATCAATATTATTCAGTCAGATAACGAGATTTAGTAGTATTCTATCAGATAATGGAACCAAGTGAATTCAGTTTAACTCAGTTAGATCAGTCGAGAAATATGATCAGTAACAGATTCATCTCAGTTTTAGTTCAGTTAAGAATCAGTTCAGAGTCCTTCAGTTGGGAGTAGGAGCTAGCACCGAGCGAGTGTAGGGATGGCGTCTTTATCGTTAGAGAAGCAGAGTCGTTAGCAGCAATCCCTAAACTTCCAAACTGCGTAGCTAGTGCAGGACCAGGAGTCACCCGTTAGATAAAAGCTTAACTATCATACTGCCATAGGATTGACTTCCTGTTCAGGGTCACCCTTTAGAGAGGCTTGCCCAGAGTAGAGGTCTTTACCCGTGGCACGGTATTGACACCCTTCCAGTTGGGGTTACAAGTTGGACTCCACCAGTCCATATTTGGGGCATGTCGATTAAGCGAGAACTCCCACAGTTGCAGTTTCAGTATCAGTCTTTAGAGTAGAACTCAGAAATCAGGACTGTCAGATACAGTTACCTATCTCAGTATGGAACTCAGATTGTTCCATATATTCAAGGACCACCCACTAGATAGGCCTGGTCTCTCATAAAGTTAATCAGTATCAATACTAATAGATCCAGAGATCACCCATTAGGTAGGCCTAATCTCAATCTCAGATTTAGTTGTGTATTCTCATTATCAGATCTCGAGATCACTCTTTAGATAGGACTGATCTCAGTCTCAGGTTTAGTTGATTATTCTCATCATCAGATTCAGAGATCTTCCGCTAGATAGGTCTGATCTCAAACATAATCATTTCTTATCATTCATAGTAGATTCAAGGATCATCCGTTAGAGAGGTTTGATCTCAAATTTAGTCAGTCAATTGTAGTAAGATCAGAACTCAGTTATTAATATGAGTAGATTCAGTTATTTAGCTCAAGTATCATCAGTTTCTGAGATCACTCGCTAGATAGGACGGATCTCAACTTCAGTACTCAGTTATCAATATCAGAAGTTTCAGTTGTTCAGTATCTCAGTATTAGTAGTGAGATCAGACGTCAGTAAAGTAGTACCCAAGTTTCAGTATTCAGAGTCACGATGATTTCAGCTATGGGTTGTGCATTCATGCATATGTCCTCATTTAGTACTCTCATGATAATTCAGTTAAGTAATTATTTATGCATAAGCCCTTGCATTTATCCTTTCCTCATCTGGTATTCTCAGTACATTCCCATGTACTGACGCATTTGTGCTATGGTGTTTTACTTTACACCATAGGTTCAGAGGCACGAGATCTAGAGTACCCTTGTAGCTCAGTCCCAGTCAGTAGCAGTAGATGTATCAGTGAGTCCTCTTCATTTGAGGATGATCCTTATTTATTATTGCACCAGATTTAGTTTATTTTCAGTAGATGGAGTTAGTTGGGGACATATCCTATCAACTCCACAGTTCAGACAGTCTAGAGGCTTTTCGATCAGATGTATCAGTATTCAGTTTTCAGTTTTGAGTATTTTAGATATTTTGAACCATATGGAAAGTTTTCTGCCAGTTTTTTCGCATTTATTATATTATATTATGCAGAGCTCTGGTACAGATATCAGTAGAAGGTTAGCTTGTGGTCCTACGGGATCATGAGCATTGTGTAACGACTAGGGGTATTCATGGGTCGTTACAGGGAGCTGAACCGATATTGCCCATGGGTGGTTAGGACGACAAAGCTACACAACCTAGATAAAGGTTTTTAAGTGCATGCTAAACCCGGTCCCTTTTCTCGGCACTTATATCGTCACGACCCAAACCAGGGCCTAGACGTAATGGGCATCCCAAGTCCAACCAGGTCTGGAGACTGCCCCTTAACCCAACCCAACCGCCTATTACAACCTCAGATGAGCTTAAGTTTGAACAAATAACAAGATAATGTTATTGTTCACATCAAGACTCTAGGATAGGCTCACGATCGTGACCGACCCTACCAAATCTGACAGTACCAGACCTAACCATCTATACCACACAAAAGAGAATATCAAAACATAATATAATAATCAATCCCAAAATGTAATACGATGGAACAACTAATAATATCATCCAATGATGTGATCTCCAGTACCGTTGCCAATGCTAAGGCCGACACCAATACCAATCCCACCCATACCAACCCCCAGAAGTACCACAAAGCCTCTATCCAAAAGAACACAAATATCTAGTTGGGACATGCCCCCCACCATGCCCAAAACCAATATCCAAAATGAAAACAAAATGTCTATGATTGTCCATATCAGTAAATGTAGCCTTCCGAAATATTGGAAGCTCACCACTTCAAATCAAATATTGTCTGCAAGTTAATCACTATGTAGGAAGAGTCGAACGGCTGGTTTCTGCATAGCATTGGTATAAAACTGTCAATTGACGGGTTAGCGAGTGACCGCTAACATGTACTCAGGATAAGGATAAAGTCATGCCATTTAAACAACCAAGTAAAATAATCCATTATTCATACAACCATACATATATATATATAAGTGCCGAGAAAGGGAATTCGTGTTTAACATGCATTTAAAACCTTTACCTAGGTTGTGTTACCTTGGCGTTTAACCATACCCATGGGTCATATGATTATAACTCCCCCTACTGAAAGAGTCCCAATTCATATAGCTACACGACCATGAAATATCCCATGGTATGAATAGTAAATCCCTTCATATAAAATATGACACTCACACATGGCCATCGAAGACCTCTCATATCATCAAATATGAGTTTCCAGTTTCGATTCCCCAAGAACCTCTTCCTTCCATGGCTCAGTTACACATCCCGCCATTAATGCCCACATTAAAAGCATGTCCAAGAAAATCCAATTACCATCTATTAACCAAGGCCATTTAATAATGGTATCGTCATACCAAACATACTTGCAAGATTTATCCATAGCCAAACCATTTAGGTTAAGGGGACTCTCAAGTGCCCTTTTCGTTTACCAGATTAATCACATGGGAGACTTCCATGTACTCCATAAGCAAACCCAATAAGCCTTTAATCTTTGTAAACCATTTACACCATTTATGGTTCATGTATAAGCTAAAAATAAGAAAGAGTTCCATTTAAAGAGGTTAATGCGATGAACATATCTATATAACCATTTTATCAAACACCTTGGGGGTATAATATAACAAAAATCAATTCCAAAGACCTTTAAACTATTACCATACAAACAATTGCCCAAAACCATCATTGATGCAAGTAAACACATAATTAAACCATAGGAAACCATAAACAAGCCATTTTAAACAAAACCCCTAATTAATAGTTGAAAACCATAAACCATGCAACATTGAAATCATGAAAACATCCATAAAATCCATGCCTTTTTAGAAATAAGAAGTAGGGAAGAGACATAATCCCTAAACTGAGAAAGATAATGCAAGGAAATCACCAAAGCAAGCCCCAAAGCAATCCCCAAGTTGAAACCCTAGCTCTCTTGACCCAAAAACTCTTGAGAGAATTGTTGAATGTTTTAGAATAGTTTTCTATGTGTCAATGAATAGAATAATAGGGTAAATAACCTCCTAAGTATATTAAAATTTGTGGTTCATAATTAGGGTAAGTAGGGAAATGTCCAAAATACCCCTCTTAAGTCCCTTAAAAGGACGTCACAGGGACATGACTGACCCACTTACGGGTCATACCTTTCCTTACGATTGGTTCCCACTAATTGTACCTAGGTCTTAACCTTGGATAAGACATTATCCAGTATATGACTTATCCAAACAAATCATAACCACAACATACGATACATACCCATGATCCGTATCCCTGGCAAAATGAATTACCAATAGGATCAAACACTGCCTACTATACGAGTCCTTGATACAACTCATATCAAAGCTTTACGACCCATACCCTTAAGTCGTGACCATTCTAGTGATCAAAATCATCACACCAACTAACACTAGTTATCTTGCAATAGGACCATACCACTCATACCCAAGTATATGGATCATACCCTGGAATCTTATTAGGTCTGGAGAGCGGTTTTCAAGGAAAAATTTCTAAGGCCAAAACTTAGTATATAACATTCTCCTCTACTAGGAACATTCATCCCCGAATGACTGACAAGGTAGAGGTAACTATACATAGTATCATTTGCATTATCAAACAATCTTTTGACAAAGTTTGGAAACAAAGAGGCAAAGATATTAATATTTTCTTTAACAAAATTAGAAAATAAAGATATGTTCAAGAGCACATACCTTCCGTACAAATAACAGGAGCAGAAAAATGCAGATACATGGATTTCAAGTCCTCTTTTGCTTCCTATGTAGCTTCTTCCACCTTATGATTTTTCCACAGAACCTTAACTGAAGCCACATCATTGGTCCGCACCCGACGAACTTGCCTGTCCAATAGGTCCACTGGGACCTCTTCATAAGACTGAGAATCTGAGATATCTAACACTTCCAACGGAACAACCAAGGAAGGATCGCCAATACACTTCTCG